>NC_054479.1:53082391-53254891 GCF_017639515.1 Carcharodon carcharias | reverse complement strand
TCTCTCTCTCTCTCTGTCCGGTCCCACTCTCTCTCTCTCTCTCTGTCCGGTCCCACTCTCTCTCTCTCTCTCTCTGTCAGTCCGGTCATACTCTCTCTCTCTGTCTGTCCGGTCCCACTCTCTCTCTCTCTCTGTCCGGTCCAACACTCTCTCTCTCTCTCTCTCAGTCCGGTCCCACTCTCTCTCTCTCTCTCTCTCTCTCTGGTCCCACTCTCTCTCTCTCTCTCTCTCAGTCCGGTCCCATTCTCTCTCTCTCAGTCCGGTCCCACTCTCTCTCTCTCTCTCTCAGTCCGGTCCCACTCTCTCTCTCTCTCTCAGTCCGGTCCCACTCTCTCTCTCTCAGTCCGGTCCCACTCTCTCTCAGTCCGGTCCCACTCTCTCTCTCTCTCTCTCTCAGTCCGGTCCCACTCTCACTCTCTCTCTCTCTTTCTCTCTCAGTCCGGTCCCATTCTCTCTCTCTCTCTCTCTCAGTCCGGTCCCACTCTCTCTCTCTCTCTCTGTCAGTCCGGTCCCACTCTCTCTCTCTCTCTCAGTCTGGTCCCACACTCTCTCTCTCCCTCTCTCAGTCCTGTCCCGCTCTCTCTCTCTCTCTCACTCTCAGTCCGGTCCCACTCTCTCTCTCTCTCTCTCTCTCTCTTTCTCAGTCCGGTCCCACTCTCTCTCTCTATCTCTCTCTCTCTCTCTCAGTCCGGTCCCACTCTCTCTCTCTCTCCCTCTCTCTCTCAATCCGGTCCCACTCTCTCTCTCTCTCTCTCCCTCTCTCTCTCAATCCGGTCCCACTCTCTCTCTCTCTCTCTCTCTCTCTCTCTCAGTCCGGTCCCACTCTCTCTCTCTCTCTCTCTCTCTCTCTCAGTCCGGTCCCACTCTCTCCCTCTCTTTCTCAGTCCGGTCCCAATCTCTCTCTCTCTCTCTCTCTCAGTCCGGTCCCACTCTCTCTCTCTCTCTCTCTCTCTCTGTCCAGATCCCACTCTCTCTCGCTCTCTCAGTCCGGTCCCACTCTCACTCTCTCTCTCTCTCTCTGTCCAGATCCCACTCTCTCTCTCTCTCTCAGTCCGGTCCCACTCTCTCTCTCTCTCTCAGTCCGGTCCCACTCTCTCTCTCTCTCTCTCTCAGTCCGGTCCCACTCTCTCTCTCTCTCTCTTTCTCAGTCCGGTCCCACTCTCTCTCTCTCAGTCCGGTCCCACTCTTTCTCTCTCTCTCTCTCTCTGTCCAGATCACACTCTCTCTCTCTCTCTCTCTGTCCGGTCCCACTCTCTCTCTCTCTCTCTCTCTGTCCGATCCCACTCTCTCTCTCTCTCTCTGTCTCTCTCTCTCAGTCCGGTCCCACTCTCTCTCTCTCTCTCTCTCTCTCTCAGTCCGGTCCAACACTCTCTCTCTCTGTCCGATCCCACTCTCTCTCTCTGTCCGATCCCACTCTCTCTCTCTGTCCGATCCCACTCTCTCTCTCTGTCCGATCCCACTCTCTCTCTCTCTCTCTGTCTGTCCGGTCCCACTCTCTCTCTCTCTCTGTCCGGTCCCACTCTCTCTCTCTCTCTCTGTCCGGTCCCACTCTCTCTCTCTCTCTCTCTGTCAGTCCGGTCATACTCTCTCTCTCTGTCTGTCCGGTCCCACTCTCTCTCTCTCTCTGTCCGGTGCAACACTCTCTCTCTCTCTCTCTCTCAGTCCGGTCCCACTCTCTCTCTCTCTCTCTCTCTCTCTCTGGTCCCACTCTCTCTCTCTCTCTCTCTCAGTCCGGTCCCACTCTCTCTCTCTCTCTGTCCAGTCCAACACTCTCTCTCTCTCTCTCAGTCCGGTCCCACTCTCTCTCTCTCTCTCTCTCTCTCTGGTCCCACTCTCTCTCTCTCTCTCTCTCAGTCCGGTCCCATTCTCTCTCTCTCAGTCCGGTCCCACTCTCTCTCTCTCTCTCAGTCCGGTCCCACTCTCTCTCTCTCTCTCAGTCCGGTCCCACTCTCTCTCTCTCTCTCAGTCCGGTCCCACTCTCTCTCAGTCCGGTCCCACTCTCTCTCAGTCCGGTCCCACTCTCTCTCTCTCTCTCTCTCTCAGTCCGGTCCCACTCTCTCTCTCTCTCTCTCTCAGTCCGGTCCCACTCTCTCTCAGTCCGGTCCCACTCTCTCTCTCTCTCTCTCTCAGTCCGGTCCCACTCTCTCTCTCTCTCTCTGTCAGTCCGGTCCCACTCTCTCTCTCTCTCTCAGTCTGGTCCCACACTCTCTCTCTCCCTCTCTCAGTCCTGTCCCGCTCTCTCTCTCTCTCTCAGTCTGGTCCCACTCTCTCTCTCTCCCTCTCTCAGTCCTGTCCCGCTCTCTCTCTCTCTCACTCTCAGTCCGGTCCCACTCTCTCTCTCTCTCTCTCTCTTTCTCAGTCCGGTCCCACTCTCTCTCTCTATCTCTCTCTCTCTCTCTCAGTCCGGTCCCACTCTCTCTCTCTCTCCCTCTCTCTCTCAATCCGGTCCCACTCTCTCTCTCTCTCTCTCTCTCTCTCTCAGTCCGGTCCCACTCTCTCTCTCTCTCTCTCTCTCTCTGTCAGTCCGGTCCCACTCTCTCTCTCTCTCTCTCTCAGTCCGGTCCCACTCTCTCCCTCTCTTTCTCAGTCCGGTCCCAATCTCTCTCTCTCTCTCTCTCTCAGTCCGGTCCCACTCTCTCTCTCTCTCTCTCTCTCTCTGTCCAGATCCCACTCTCTCTCGCTCTCTCAGTCCGGTCCCACTCTCACTCTCTCTCTCTCTCTCTCTCTCTGTCCAGATCCCACTCTCTCTCTCTCTCTCAGTCCGGTCCCACTCTCTCTCTCTCTCTCAGTCCGGTCCCACTCTCTCTCTCTCTCAGTCCGGTCCCACTCTCTCTCTCTCTCTCTTTCTCAGTCCGGTCCCACTCTCTCTCTCTCAGTCCGGTCCCACTCTTTCTCTCTCTCTCTCTCTCTGTCCAGATCACACTCTCTCTCTCTCTCTCTCTGTCCGGTCCCACTCTCTCTCTCTCTCTCTCTCTGTCCGATCCCACTCTCTCTCTCTCTCTCTGTCTCTCTCTCTCAGTCCGGTCCCACTCTCTCTCTCTCTCTCTCTCTCTCAGTCCGGTCCAACACTCTCTCTCTCTGTCCGATCCCACTCTCTCTCTCTGTCCGATCCCACTCTCTCTCTCTGTCCGATCCCACTCTCTCTCTCTCTCTCTGTCTGTCCGGTCCCACTCTCTCTCTCTCTCTGTCCGGTCCCACTCTCTCTCTCTCTCTCTGTCCGGTCCCACTCTCTCTCTCTCTCTCTGTCAGTCCGGTCATACTCTCTCTCTCTGTCTGTCCGGTCCCACTCTCTCTCTCTCTCTGTCCGGTGCAACACTCTCTCTCTCTCTCTCTCAGTCCGGTCCCACTCTCTCTCTCTCTCTCTCTCTCTCTCTGGTCCCACTCTCTCTCTCTCTCTCTCTCAGTCCGGTCCCACTCTCTCTCTCTCTCTGTCCAGTCCAACACTCTCTCTCTCTCTCTCAGTCCGGTCCCACTCTCTCTCTCTCTCTCTCTCTCTCTGGTCCCACTCTCTCTCTCTCTCTCTCTCAGTCCGGTCCCATTCTCTCTCTCTCAGTCCGGTCCCACTCTCTCTCTCTCTCTCAGTCCGGTCCCACTCTCTCTCTCTCTCTCAGTCCGGTCCCACTCTCTCTCTCTCTCTCAGTCCGGTCCCACTCTCTCTCAGTCCGGTCCCACTCTCTCTCAGTCCGGTCCCACTCTCTCTCTCTCTCTCTCTCTCTCAGTCCGGTCCCACTCTCTCTCTCTCTCTCTCTCTCACTTAGTCCGGTCCCACTCTCTCTCTCTCTCTCTCTCTCTCACTCAGTCCGGTCCAACACTCTCTCTCTCTCTCTCTCTCTCACTCAGTCCGGTCCCTGTCTGTCTCGCTCTCTCTCTCTGTCCAGTCCCACTGTCTCTCTCTCTGTCCAGATCCCACTCTCTCTCTCTCTCTCTGTCCAGATCCCACTCTCTCTCTCTCTCTGTCAGTCCGGTCACACTCTCTCTCTCTGTCAGTCCGGTCACACTCTCTCTCTCTGTCAGTCCGGTCACACTCTCTCTCTCTGTCAGTCCGGTCACACTCTCTCTCTCTGTCAGTCCGGTCACACCCTCTCTGTCAGTCCGGTCACACCCTTTCTCTCTGTCAGTCCCATCACACTCGCTCTCTCTGTCACTCCGGTCACACTCTCTCTCTCTGTCAGTCCGGTCACACTCTCTCTCTCTGTCAGTCCGGTCACACTCTCTCTCTCTGTCAGTCCGGTCACACTCTCTCTCTCTGTCAGTCCGGTCACACTCTCTCTCTCTGTCAGTCCGGTCACACTCTCTCTCTCTGTCAGTCCGGTCACACTCTCTCTCTCTGTCAGTCCGGTCACACTCTCTCTCTCTGTCAGTCCGGTCACACTCTCTCTCTCTGTCAGTCCGGTCACACTCTCTCTCTCTGTCAGTCCGGTCACACTCTCTCTCTCTGTCAGTCCGGTCACACTCTCTCTCTCTGTCAGTCCGGTCACACTCTCTCTCTCTGTCAGTCCGGACACACTCTCTCTCTCTGTCAGTCCGGACACACTCTCTCTCTCTGTCAGTCCGGTCACACTCTCTCTCTCTGTCAGTCCGGTCACACTCTCTCTCTCTGTCAGTCCGGTCACACTCTCTCTCTCTGTCAGTCCGGTCACACTCTCTCTCTCTGTCAGTCCGGTCACACTCTCTCTCTCTGTCAGTCCGGTCACACTCTCTCTCTCTGTCAGTCCGGTCACACTCTCTCTCTCTGACAGTCCGGTCACACTCTCTCTCTCTGTCTGTCCGGTCACACTCTCTCTCTCTGACAGTCCGGTCACACTCTCTCTCTCTGTCTGTCCGGTCACACTCTCTCTCTCTGTCTGTCCGGTCACACTCTCTCTCTCTGTCTGTCCGGTCACACTCTCTCTCTCTGTCAGTCCGGTCACACGCTCTTTCTCTGTCAGTCCGGTCACACGCTCTCTCTCTCTCTCTCAGTCCGGTCCAACACTCACTCTCTCTCTCTGTCAGTCCGGTCCCACTCTCTCTCTCTCTCTCTCTGTCCGATCCCACTCTCTCCCTCTCTCTCTCTCTCAGTCCGGTCCAACACTTTCTCTCTCCCTCTGTCAGTCCGGTCCCACTCTCTCTCTCTCTCTCTCTCTCTGTCCGATCCCACTCTCTCTCTCTCTCTGTCCGGTCCCACTCTCTGTCTCTCTCTGTCCGGTCCCACTCTCTCTCTCTCTCTGTCCGGTCCCACTCTCTCTCTCTCTCTCTCTCTCTCACTCTCAGTCCGGTCTCTCTCCCTCTCTCTCTCTCTCAGTCCGGGCCCACTCTCTCTCTCTCTCTCTCTCTCAGTCCGGTCCCACTCTCTCTCTCTCTCTCAGTCCGGTCCTACTCTCTCTCTCTCTCTCTCTCTCTCTCTCTCTCAGTCGGGTCCCACTCTCTCTCTCTCTCTCTCTTTCAGTCCGGTCCCACTCTCTCTCTCTCTCTCTCTCAGTCCGGTCCCACTCTCTCTCTCTCTCTCTCAGTCCGGTCCCACTCTCTCTCTCTCTCTCTCTCTCTCAGTCCGGTCCCACTCTCTCTCTCTCTCTCTCAGTCCGGTCCCACTCTCTCTCTCTCTCTCTGTCCAGATCCCACTCTCTCTCGCTCTCTCAGTCCGGTCCCACTCTCTCTCTCTCTCTCTATCTGTCCAGATCCCACTCTTTCTCTCTCTCTCAGTCCGGTCCCACTCTCTCTCTCTCTCTCTCTCAGTCCGGTCCCACTCTCTCTCTCTCTCTCTCTCTCTCAGTCCGGTCACACTCTCTCTCTTTCTCAGTCCGGTCCCACTCTCTCTCTCTCTCTCTCAGTCCGGTCCCGCTCTCTCTCTCTCTCTGTCCAGATCCCACTCTCTCTCTCTCTCTGTCCGGTCCCACTCTCCCTCTATCTCTCTCGCTCTCTCTCTCTGTCCGATCCCACTCTCTCTCTCTCTCTCTGTCTCTCTCTCTCAGTCCGGTCCCACTCTCTCTCTCTCTCTCTCTCTCAGTCCGGTCCAACACTCTCTCTCTCTCTCTCTCTCTGTCCGGTCCCACTCTCTCTCTCTCTCTCTCTCTCTCAGTCCGGTCCCACTCTCTCTCTCTCTGTCCGGTCCCACTCTCTCTCTCTCTCTCTGTCTGTCCGGTCCCACTCTCTCTCTCTCTCTGTCCGGTCCCACTCTCTCTCTGTCCGGTCCCACTCTCTCTCTCTCTCTCTCTCTGTCCGGTCACACTCTCTCTCTCTCTGTCAGTCCGGTCATACTCTCTCTCTCTGTCAGTCCGGTCCCACTCTCTCTCTCTCTCTCAGTCCGGTCCCACTCTCTCTCTCTCTCTCAGTCCGGTCCCACTCTCTCTCTCTCTCTCTGGTCCCACTCTCTCTCTCTCTCTCAGTCCGGTCCCATTCTCTCTCTCTCAGTCCAGTCCCACTCTCTCTCTCTCAGTCCGGTCCCACTCTCTCTCTCTCTCTCTCTCTCAGTCCGGTCCCACTCTCTCTCTCCCTCTCAGTCCGGTCCCACTCTCTCTCTCTCTCTCTCTCTGGTCCCACTCTCTCTCTCTCTCTCAGTCCGATCCCACTCTCTCTCTCTGTCCGATCCCACTCTCTCTCTCTGTCCGATCCCACTCTCTCTCTCTGTCCGATCCCACTCTCTCTCTCTCTCTCTGTCTGTCCGGTCCCACTCTCTCTCTCTCTCTGTCCGGTCCCACTCTCTCTCTCTCTCTCTGTCCGGTCCCACTCTCTCTCTCTCTCTCTCTGTCAGTCCGGTCATACTCTCTCTCTCTGTCTGTCCGGTCCCACTCTCTCTCTCTCTCTGTCCGGTCCAACACTCTCTCTCTCTCTCTCAGTCCGGTCCCACTCTCTCTCTCTCTCTCTCTCTCTGGTCCCACTCTCTCTCTCTCTCTCTCTCAGTCCGGTCCCATTCTCTCTCTCTCAGTCCGGTCCCACTCTCTCTCTCTCTCTCTCAGTCCGGTCCCACTCTCTCTCTCTCTCTCAGTCCGGTCCCACTCTCTCTCTCTCTCAGTCCGGTCCCACTCTCTCTCAGTCCGGTCCCACTCTCTCTCAGTCCGGTCCCACTCTCTCTCTCTCTCTCTCTCAGTCCGGTCCCACTCTCACTCTCTCTCTCTCTTTCTCTCTCAGTCCGGTCCCACTCTCTCTCTCTCTCTCAGTCCGGTCCCACTCTCTCTCTCTCTCAGTCCGGTCCCACTCTCTCTCAGTCCGGTCCCACTCTCTCTCAGTCCGGTCCCACTCTCACTCTCTCTCTCTCTCTCAGTCCGGTCCCACTCTCTCTCAGTCCGGTCCCACTCTCTCTCAGTCCGGTCCCACTCTCTCTCTCTCTCTCTCTCAGTCCGGTCCCACTCTCACTCTCTCTCTCTCTTTCTCTCTCAGTCCGGTCCCATTCTCTCTCTCTCTCTCTCTCTCAGTCCGGTCCCACTCTCTCTCTCTCTCTCTGTCAGTCCGGTCCCACTCTCTCTCTCTCTCTCAGTCTGGTCCCACACTCTCTCTCTCCCTCTCTCAGTCCTGTCCCGCTCTCTCTCTCTCTCACTCTCAGTCCGGTCCCACTCTCTCTCTCTCTCTCTCTCTTTCTCAGTCCGGTCCCACTCTCTCTCTCTATCTCTCTCTCTCTCTCTCAGTCCGGTCCCACTCTCTCTCTCTCTCCCTCTCTCTCTCAATCCGGTCCCACTCTCTCTCTCTCTCTCTCTCTCTCTCTCTCAGTCCGGTCCCACTCTCTCTCTCTCTCTCTCTCTCTCTGTCAGTCCGGTCCCACTCTCTCTCTCTCTCTCTCTCTCAGTCCGGTCCCACTCTCTCCCTCTCTTTCTCAGTCCGGTCCCACTCTCTCTCTCTCTCTCTCTCTCTCAGTCCGGTCCCACTCTCTCTCTCTCTCTCTCTCTCTCTGTCCAGATCCCACTCTCTCTCGCTCTCTCAGTCCGGTCCCACTCTCACTCTCTCTCTCTCTCTCTCTCTCTGTCCAGATCCCACTCTCTCTCTCTCTCTCAGTCCGGTCCCACTCTCTCTCTCTCTCTCAGTCCGGTCCCACTCTCTCTCTCTCTCTCTTTCTCAGTCCGGTCCCACTCTCTCTCTCTCTCTCTTTCTCAGTCCGGTCCCACTCTCTCTCTCTCAGTCCGGTCCCACTCTTTCTCTCTCTCTCTCTCTCTGTCCAGATCACACTCTCTCTCTCTCTCTCTCTGTCCAGTCCCACTCTCTCTCTCTCTCTCTCTCTGTCCGATCCCACTCTCTCTCTCTCTCTCTGTCTCTCTCTCTCAGTCCGGTCCCACTCTCTCTCTCTCTCTCTCTCTCTCAGTCCGGTCCAACACTCTCTCTCTCTGTCCGATCCCACTCTCTCTCTCTGTCCGATCCCACTCTCTCTCTCTGTCCGATCCCACTCTCTCTCTCTGTCCGATCCCACTCTCTCTCTCTGTCCGATCCCACTCTCTCTCTCTCTCTCTGTCTGTCCGGTCCCACTCTCTCTCTCTCTCTGTCCGGTCCCACTCTCTCTCTCTCTCTCTGTCCGGTCCCACTCTCTCTCTCTCTCTCTCTGTCAGTCCGGTCATACTCTCTCTCTCTGTCTGTCCGGTCCCACTCTCTCTCTCTCTCTGTCCGGTGCAACACTCTCTCTCTCTCTCTCTCAGTCCGGTCCCACTCTCTCTCTCTCTCTCTCTCTCTCTCTGGTCCCACTCTCTCTCTCTCTCTCTCTCAGTCCGGTCCCACTCTCTCTCTCTCTCTGTCCAGTCCAACACTCTCTCTCTCTCTCTCAGTCCGGTCCCACTCTCTCTCTCTCTCTCTCTCTCTCTGGTCCCACTCTCTCTCTCTCTCTCACTCAGTCCGGTCCCATTCTCTCTCTCTCAGTCCGGTCCCACTCTCTCTCTCTCTCTCAGTCCGGTCCCACTCTCTCTCTCTCTCTCTCTCTCACTTAGTCCGGTCCCACTCTCTCTCTCTCTCTCTCTCTCACTCAGTCCGGTCCAACACTCTCTCTCTCTCTCTCTCTCTCTCACTCAGTCCGGTCCCTGTCTGTCTCGCTCTCTCTCTCTGTCCAGTCCCACTGTCTCTCTCTCTGTCCAGATCCCACTCTCTCTCTCTCTCTCTGTCCAGATCCCACTCTCTCTCTCTCTCTGTCAGTCCGGTCACACTCTCTCTCTCTGTCAGTCCGGTCACACTCTCTCTCTCTGTCAGTCCGGTCACACTCTCTCTCTCTGTCAGTCCGGTCACACTCTCTCTCTCTGTCAGTCCGGTCACACTCTCTCTCTCTGTCAGTCCGGTCACACCCTTTCTCTCTGTCAGTCCGGTCACACCCTTTCTCTCTGTCAGTCCCGTCGCACTCGCTCTCTCTGTCAGTCCGGTCACACTCTCTCTCTCTGTCAGTCCGGTCACACTCTCTCTCTCTGTCAGTCCGGTCACACTCTCTCTCTCTGTCAGTCCGGTCACACTCTCTCTCTCTGTCAGTCCGGTCACACTCTCTCTCTCTGTCAGTCCGGTCACACTCTCTCTCTCTGTCAGTCCGGTCACACTCTCTCTCTCTGTCAGTCCGGTCACACTCTCTCTCTCTGTCAGTCCGGTCACACTCTCTCTCTCTGTCAGTCCGGACACACTCTCTCTCTCTGTCAGTCCGGACACACTCTCTCTCTCTGTCAGTCCGGTCACACTCTCTCTCTCTGTCAGTCCGGTCACACTCTCTCTCTCTGTCAGTCCGGTCACACTCTCTCTCTCTGTCAGTCCGGTCACACTCTCTCTCTCTGTCAGTCCGGTCACACTCTCTCTCTCTGTCAGTCCGGTCACACTCTCTCTCTCTGTCAGTCCGGTCACACTCTCTCTCTCTGTCAGTCCGGTCACACTCTCTCTCTCTGTCAGTCCGGTCACACTCTCTCTCTCTGACAGTCCGGTCACACTCTCTCTCTCTGTCTGTCCGGTCACACTCTCTCTCTCTGACAGTCCGGTCACACTCTCTCTCTCTGTCTGTCCGGTCACACTCTCTCTCTCTGTCTGTCCGGTCACACTCTCTCTCTCTGTCTGTCCGGTCACACTCTCTCTCTCTGTCAGTCCGGTCACACGCTCTTTCTCTGTCAGTCCGGTCACACGCTCTCTCTCTCTCTCTCAGTCCGGTCCAACACTCACTCTCTCTCTCTGTCAGTCCGGTCCCACTCTCTCTCTCTCTCTCTCTGTCCGATCCCACTCTCTCCCTCTCTCTCTCTCTCAGTCCGGTCCAACACTTTCTCTCTCCCTCTGTCAGTCCGGTCCCACTCTCTCTCTCTCTCTCTCTCTCTGTCCGATCCCACTCTCTCTCTCTCTCTGTCCGGTCCCACTCTCTCTCTCTCTCTGTCCGGTCCCACTCTCTCTCTCTCTCTGTCCGGTCCCACTCTCTCTCTCTCTCTGTCCGGTCCCACTCTCTCTCTCTCTCTGTCCGGTCCCACTCTCTCTCTCTCTCTGTCCGGTCCCACTCTCTCTCTCTCTCTGTCCGGTCCCACTCTCTCTCTCTCTCAGTCCGGTCCCACTCTCTGGCTCTCTCTCTGTCAGTCCGGTCCCACTCTCTCTCTCTGTCAGTCCGGTCACACTCTCTCTCTCTCTCTCTCTGTCAGACCGGTCCCACTCTCTCTCTCTCTCTCTGTCAGTCCGGTCCCACTCTCTCTCTCTCTCTCTGTCAGTCCGGTCCCACTCTCTCTCTCTCTCTCTGTCAGTCCGGTCCCACTCTCTCTCTCTCTCTCTGTCAGTCCGGTCCCACTCTCTCTCTCTCTCTCTCTGTCAGTCCGGTCCCACTCTCTCTCTCTCTCTCTGTCAGTCCGGTCACACTCTCTCTCTCTCTCTGTCAGTCCGGTCACACTCTCTCTCTCTCTGTCAGTCCGGTCACATTCTCTCTCTCTCTCTCTGTCAGTCCGGTCACATTCTCTCTCTCTCTCTGTCAGTCCGGTCACACTCTCTCTCTCTCTCTCTCTGTCAGTCCGGTCACACTCTCTCTCTCTCTCTCTGTCAGTCCGGTCACACTCTCTCTCTCTCTCTGTCAGTCCGGTCACACTCTCTCTCTCTGTCAGTCCGGTCACACTCTCTCTCTCTGTCAGTCCGGTCACACTCTCTCTCTCTGTCAGTCCGGTCACACTCTCTCTCTCTGTCAGTCCGGTCACACTCTCTCTCTCTGTCAGTCCGGTCACACCCTCTCTGTCAGTCCGGTCACACCCTTTCTCTCTGTCAGTCCCATCACACTCGCTCTCTCTGTCAGTCCGGTCACACTCTCTCTCTCTGTCAGTCCGGTCACACTCTCTCTCTCTGTCAGTCCGGTCCACACTCCTCTCTCTCTGTCAGTCCGGTCAACCTCTCTCTCTCTGTCGTCCGGTCACACTCCTCTCTCCTCTGTCAGTCCGGTCACACTCGCTCTCTCTGTCAGTCCGGTCACACTCTCTCTCTCTGTCAGTCCGGTCACACTCTCTCTCTCTGTCAGTCCGGTCACACTCTCTCTCTCTGTCAGTCCGGTCACACTCTCTCTCTCTGTCAGTCCGGTCACACTCTCTCTCTCTGTCAGTCCGGTCACACTCTCTCTCTCTGTCAGTCCGGTCACACTCTCTCTCTCTGTCAGTCCGGTCACACTCTCTCTCTCTGTCAGTCCGGTCACACTCTCTCTCTCTCTGTCAGTCCGGTCACACTCTCTCTCTCTGTCAGTCCGGTCACACTCTCTCTCTCTGTCAGTCCGGTCACACTCTCTCTCTCTGTCAGTCCGGTCACACTCTCTCTCTCTGTCAGTCCGGTCACACTCTCTCTCTCTGTCAGTCCGGTCACACTCTCTCTCTCTGTCAGTCCGGTCACACTCTCTCTCTCTGTCAGTCCGGTCACACTCTCTCTCTCTGTCAGTCCGGTCACACTCTCTCTCTCTGTCAGTCCGGTCACACTCTCTCTCTCTGTCAGTCCGGTCACACTCTCTCTCTCTGTCAGTCCGGTCACACTCTCTCTCTCTGTCAGTCCGGTCACACTCTCTCTCTCTGTCAGTCCGGTCACACTCTCTCTCTCTGTCAGTCCGGTCACACTCTCTCTCTCTGTCAGTCCGGTCACACTCTCTCTCTCTGTCAGTCCGGTCACACTCTCTCTCTCTGTCAGTCCGGTCACACTCTCTCTCTCTGTCAGTCCGGTCACACTCTCTCTCTCTGTCAGTCCGGTCACACTCTCTCTCTCTGTCAGTCCGGTCACACTCTCTCTCTCCTGTCAGTCCGGTCACACTCTCTCTCTCTGTCAGTCCGGTCACACTCTCTCTCTCTGTCAGTCCGGTCACACTCTCTCTCTCTGTCAGTCCGGTCACACTCTCTCTCTCTGTCAGTCCGGTCACACTCTCTCTCTCTCTGTCAGTCCGGTCACACTCTCTCTCTCTGTCAGTCCGGTCACACTCTCTCTCTCTGTCAGTCCCGGTCACACTCTCTCTCTCTGTCAGTCCGGTCACACTCTCTCTCTCTGTCAGTCCGGTCACACTCTCTCTCTCTGTCAGTCCGGTCACACTCTCTCTCTCTGTCAGTCCGGTCACACTCTCTCTCTCTGTCAGTCCGGTCACACTCTCTCTCTCTGTCAGTCCGGTCACACTCTCTCTCTCTGTCAGTCCGGTCACACTCTCTCTCTCTGTCAGTCCGGTCACACTCTCTCTCTCTGTCAGTCCGGTCACACTCTCTCTCTCTGTCAGTCCGGTCACACTCTCTCTCTCTGTCAGTCGGTCCACTCTCTCTCTCTGTCAGTCCGGTCACACTCTCTCTCTCTGTCAGTCCGGTCACACTCTCTCTCTCTGTCAGTCCGGTCACACTCTCTCTCTCTGTCAGTCCGGTCACACTCTCTCTCTCTGTCAGTCCGGTCACACTCTCTCTCTCTGTCAGTCCGGTCACACTCTCTCTCTCTGTCAGTCCGGTCACACTCTCTCTCTCTGTCGTCCGGTCACACTCTCTCTCTCTGTCAGTCCGGTCACACTCTCTCTCTCTGTCAGTCCGGTCCACACTCTCTCTCTCTCTGTCAGTCCGGTCACACTCTCTCTCTCTGTCAGTCCGGACACACTCTCTCTCTCTCTGTCAGTCCGGACACATCTCTCTCTCTCTGTCAGTCCGGTCACACTCTCTCTCTCTGTCAGTCCGGTCACACTCTCTCTCTCTCTTGTCAGTCCGGTCACAACTCTCTCTCTCTGTCAGTCCCGGTCACACTCCTCTCTCTCTGTCAGTCCGGTCACACTCTCTCTCTCTGTCAGTCCGGTCACACTCTCTCTCTCTGACAGTCCGGTCACACTCTCTCTCTCTGACAGTCCGGTCACACTCTCTCTCTCTGTCTGTCCGGTCACACTCTCTCTCTCTGACAGTCCGGTCACACTCTCTCTGTCTGTCCGGTCACACTCTCTCTCTCTGTCTGTCCGGTCACACTCTCTCTCTCTGTCTGTCCGGTCACACTCTCTCTCTCTGTCAGTCCGGTCACACGCTCTTTCTCTGTCAGTCCGGTCACACGCTCTCTCTCTCTGTCAGTCCGGTCACACGCTCTCTCTCTCTCTGTCAGTCCGGTCCAACACTCTCTCTCTCTCTCTGTCAGTCCGGTCCCACTCTCTCTCTCTCTCTCTCTGTCCGATCCCACTCTCTCCCTCTCTCTCTCTCTCAGTCCGGTCCAACACTTTCTCTCTCCCTCTGTCAGTCCGGTCCCACTCTCTCTCTCTCTCTCTCTCTCTGTCCGATCCCACTCTCTCTCTCTCTCTGTCCGGTCCCACTCTCTCTCTCTCTCTGTCCGGTCCCACTCTCTCTCTCTCTCTGTCCGGTCCCACTCTCTCTCTCTCTCTGTCCGGTCCCACTCTCTCTCTCTCTCAGTCCGGTCCCACTCTCTCTCTCTCTCTCTGTCAGTCCGGTCCCACTCTCTCTCTCTGTCAGTCCGGTCACACTCTCTCTCTCTCTCTCTCTGTCAGACCGGTCCCACTCTCTCTCTCTCTCTCTGTCAGTCCGGTCCCACTCTCTCTCTCTCTCTCTGTCAGTCCGGTCCCACTCTCTCTCTCTCTCTCTGTCAGTCCGGTCCCACTCTCTCTCTCTCTCTCTGTCAGTCCGGTCCCACCTCTCTCTCTCTCTCTCTCTGTCAGTCCGGTCCCACTCTCTCTCTCTCTCTCTCTGTCAGTCCGGTCACACTCTCTCTCTCTCTCTGTCAGTCCGGTCACACTCTCTCTCTCTCTCTGTCAGTCCGGTCACATTCTCTCTCTCTCTCTCTGTCAGTCCGGTCACATTCTCTCTCTCTCTCTGTCAGTCCGGTCACACTCTCTCTCTCTCTCTCTGTCAGTCCGGTCACACTCTCTCTCTCTCTCTCTGTCAGTCCGCTCACACTCTCTCTCTCTCTCTCTGTCAGTCCGGTCACACTCTCTCTCTCTGTCAGTCCGGTCACACTCTCTCTCTCTGTCAGTCCGGTCACACTCTCTCTCTCTGTCAGTCCGGTCACACTCTCTCTCTCTGTCAGTCCGGTCACACTCTCTCTCCTCTGTCAGTCCGGTCACACTCTCTCTCTCTGTCAGTCCGGTCACACTCTCTCTCTCTGTCAGTCCGGTCACACTCTCTCTCTCTGTCAGTCCGGTCACACTCTCTCTCTCTGTCAGTCCGGTCACACTCTCTCTCTCTGTCAGTCCGGTCACACTCTCTCTCTCTGTCAGTCCGGTCACACTCTCTCTCTCTGTCAGTCCCGGTCACACTCCTCTCTCTGTCAGTCGGTCACACTCTCTCTCTCTGTCAGTCCGGGTCACACTCTCTCTCTCTGTCAGTCCGGTCACCACTCTCTCTCTCTGTCAGTCCGGTCACACTCTCTCTCTCTGTCAGGTCGGTCACACTCTCTCTCTCTGTCAGTCCGGTCACACTCTCTCTCTCTGTCAGTTCCGGTCACACTCTCTCGCTCTGTCAGTCCGGTCACACTCTCTCTCGTCTGTCAGTCCGGTCACACTCTCTCTCTCTGTCAGTCCGGTCACACACTCTCTCTCTGTCAGTCCGGTCCCACTCTCTCTCTCTGTCAGTCCGGTCCCACTCTCTCTCTCTCTCTCTGTCAGTCCGGTCCCACTCTCTCTCTCTCTCTCTGTCAGTCCGGTCACACTCTCTCTCTCTGTCAGTCCGGTCACACTCTCTCGCTCTGTCAGTCCGGTCACACTCTCTCTCTCTGTCAGTCCGGTCACACTCTCTCTCTCTGTCAGTCCGGTCACACACTCTCTCTCTGTCAGTCCGGTCCCACTCTCTCTCTCTGTCAGTCCGGTCACACTCTCTCTCTCTCTCTCTGTCAGTCCGGTCCCACTCTCTCTCTCTCTCTCTGTCAGTCCGGTCACCACTCTCTCTCTCTCTCTGTCAGTCCGGTCCCACTCTCTCTCTCTCTCTGTCAGTCCGGTCCCACTCTCTCTCTCTCTCTGTCAGTCCGGTCCCACTCCCTCTCTCTCTCTGTCAGTCCGGTCACACTCTCTCTCTCTCTGTCAGTCCGGTCACACTCTCTCTCTCTGTCAGTCCGGTCACACTCTCTCTCTCTCTCTCTGTCAGTCCGGTCCCACTCTCTCTCTCTCTCTCTGTCAGTCCGGTCCCACTCTCCTCTCTCTGTCAGTCGGTCACACTCTCTCGCTCTGTCAGTCCGGTCACACTCTCTCTCTCTGTCAGTCCGGTCACACACTCTCTCTCTGTCAGTCCGGTCCCACTCTCTCTCTCTGTCAGTCCGGTCCACACTCTCTCTCTCTCTCTCTGTCAGTCCGGTCCCCACTCTCTCTCTCTCTCTCTGTCAGTCCGGTCCCACTCCCTCTCTCTCTCTGTCAGTCCGGTCCCACACTCTCTCTCTCTCTGTCAGTCCGGTCCCACTCTCTCTCTCTGTCAGTCCGGTCCACACTCTCTCTCTCTGTCAGTCGGTCACACACTCTCTCTCTGTCAGTCCGGTCACCCACTCTCTCTCTCTTCAGTCCGGTCACACTCTCTCTCTCTCTCGCTCTGTCAGTCCGGTCCCACTCTCTCTCTCTCTCTCTGTCAGTCCGGTCCCACTCTCTCTCTCTCTCTGTCAGTCCGGTCCCACTCTCTCTCTCTCTCTGTCAGTCCGGTCCCACTCTCTCTCTCTCTCTGTCAGTCCGGTCCCACTCTCTCTCTCTCTCTGTCAGTCCGGTCACACTCTCTCTCTCTCTGTCAGTCCGGTCCCACTCTCTCTCTCTGTCAGTCCGGTCACACTCTCTCTCTCTCTCTCTGTCAGTCCGGTCCCACTCTCTCTCTCTCTCTCTGTCAGTCCAGTCCCACTCTCTCTCTCTCTCTCTCTCTCTGTCAGTCCGGTCCCACTCTCTCTCTCTCTCTCTCTCTCTGTCAGTCCGGTCCCACTCTCTCTCTCTCTCTGTCAGTCCGGTCCCACTCTCTCTCTCTCTGTCAGTCCGGTCACACTCTCTCTCTCTCTCTCTGTCAGTCCGGTCACACTCTCTCTCTCTCTCTCTGTCAGTCCGGTCCCTCTCTCTCTCTCTCTGTCAGTCCGGTCCCACTTCTCTCTCTCTGTCAGTCCGGCCACACTCTCTCTCTCTCTGTCAGTCCGGTCACACTCTCTCTCTCCTGTCAGTCCGGTCACACTCTCTCTATCTGTAGGTCCGGTCCCACTCTCTCTCTCTCTCTCTCCTCTGTCAGTCCGGTCACACTCTCTCTCCTCTGTCAGTCCGGTCCACATCTCTCTCTCTCTGTCAGTCCGGTCACACCTCTCTCTCTCTCTGTCAGTCCCGGTCACATCTCTCTCTCGCTCTGTCAGTCCGGTCACACTCTCTCTCTCTGTCAGTCCGGTCACACTCTCTCTCTCTCTGTCAGGTCCGGTCACAACTCTCTCTCTCTGTCATCCGGTCAACACTCTCTCTCTTCTGTCAGTCCGGTCACACTCTCTCTCTCTGTCAGTCCGGTCACACTCTCTCTCTCTGTCAGTCCGGTCACACTCTCTCTCTCTGTCAGTCCGTCACACTCTCTCTCTCTGTCAGTCCGGTCACACTCTCTCTCTCTGTCAGTCCGGTCACACTCTCTCTCTCTGTCAGTCCGGTCACACTCTCTCTCTCTGTCAGTCCGGTCACACTCTCTCTCTCTGTCAGTCCGGTCACACTCTCTCTCTCTGTCAGTCCCGGTCACACTCTCTCTCTCTGTCAGTCCGGTCACACTCTCTCTCTCTGTCAGTCCGGTCACACTCTCTCTCTCTCTGTCAGTCCGGTCACACTCTCTCTCTCTGTCAGTCCGGTCACACTCTCTCTCTCTGTCAGTCCGGTCTCACTCTCTCTCTCTGTCAGTCCGGTCACACTCTCTCTCTCTGTCAGTCCGGTCACACTCTCTCTTCTCTGTCAGTCCGGTCACACTCTCTCTCTCTGTCCAGTCCGGTCACACTCTCTCTCTCTGTCAGTCCCGGTCACAACTCTCTCTCTCTGTCAGTCCGGTCACACTCTCTCTCTCTGTCAGTCCGGTCACACTCCTCTCTCTCTGTCAGTCCGGTCACACTCTCTCTCTCTGTCAGTCCGGTCACACTCTCTCTCTCTCTGTCAGTCCGGTCACACTCTCTCTCTCTGTCAGTCCGGTCACACTCTCTCTCTCTGTCAGTCCGGTCACACTCTCTCTCTCCTGTCAGTCCGGTCACACTCTCTCTCTCTGTCAGTCCGGTCACATCCTCTTCACTCTCTCTCTGTCAGTCCGGTCACACTCTCTCTCTCTGTCAGTCCGGTCACACTCTCTCTCTCTGTCAGTCCCGGTCACACTCTCTCTCTCTGTCAGTCCGGTCACACTCTCTCTCTCTGTCAGTCCGGTCACACTCTCTCTCTCTGTCAGTCCGGTCACACTCTCTCTCTCTGTCAGTCCGGTCACACTCTCTCTCTCTGTCAGTCCGGTCCACACTCTCTCTCTCTGTCAGTCCGGTCACACTCTCTCTCTCTGTCAGTCCGGTCACACTCTCTCTCTCTGTCAGGTCCGGTCACACTCTCTCTCTCTGTCAGTCCGGTCACACTCTCTCTCTCTCTGTCAGGTCCGGTCACACTCTCTCTCTCTGTCAGTCCGGTCACAACTCTCTCTCTCTGTCAGTCCGGTCACACTCTCTCTCTCTGTCAGTCCGTCACACTCTCTCTCTCTGTCAGTCCGGTCACACTCTCTCTCTCTGTCAGTCCGGTCACACTCTCTCTCTCTGTCAGTCCGGTCACACTCTCTCTCTCTGTCAGTCCGGTCACACTCTCTCTCTCTGTCAGTCCGGTCACACTCTCTCTCTCTGTCAGTCCGGTCACACTCTCTCTCTCTGTCAGTCCGGTCACACTCTCTCTCTCTGTCAGTCCGGTCACACTCTCTCTCTCTGTCAGTCCGGTCACACTCTCTCTCTCTGTCAGTCCGGTCACACTCTCTCTCTCTGTCAGTCCGGTCACACACTCTCTCTCTGTCAGTCCGGTCGCACTCTCTCTCTCTGTCAGTCCGGTCACACGCTCTCTCTCTGTCAGTCCGGTCACACTCTCTCTCTCTGTCAGTCCGGTCACACTCTCTCTCTCTGTCAGTCCGGTCACACTCTCTCTCTCTGTCAGTCCGGTCACACTCTCTCTCTCTGTCAGTCCGGTCACACTCTCTCTCTCTGTCAGTCCGGTCACACTCTCTCTCTCTGTCAGTCCGGTCACACTCTCTCTCTCTGTCAGACACTCTCTCTCTCTGTCCAGTCCGGTCACACCTCTCTCTCTGTCAGTCCGGTCACACTCTCTCTCTCTGTCAGTCCGGTCACACTCTCTCTCTCTGTCAGTCCGGTCACACTCTCTCTCTCTGTCAGTCGGTCACACTCTCTCTCTCTGTCAGTCCGGTCACACTCTCTCTCTCTGTCAGTCCGGTCACACTCTCTCTCTCTGTCAGTCCGGTCACACTCTCTCTCTCTGTCAGTCCGGTCACACTCTCTCTCTCTGTCAGTCCGGTCACACTCTCTCTCTCTGTCAGTCCGGTCACACTCTCTCTCTCTGTCAGTCCGGTCACACTCTCTCTCTCTGTCAGTCCGGTCACACTCTCTCTCTCTGTCAGTCCGGTCACACTCTCTCTCTCTGTCAGTCCGGGTCACACTCTCTCTCTCTGTCAGTCCGGTCACACTCTCTCTCTCTGTCAGTCCGGTCACACTCTCTCTCTCTGTCAGTCCGGTCACACTCTCTCTCTCTGTCAGTCCGGTCACACTCTCTCTCTCTGTCAGTCCGGTCACACTCTCTCTCTCTGTCAGTCCGGTCACACTCTCTCTCTCTGTCAGTCCGGTCACACTCTCTCTCTCTGTCAGTCCGGTCACACTCTCTCTCTCTGTCAGTCCGGTCACACTCTCTCTCTCTGTCAGTCCGGTCACACTCTCTCTCTCTGTCAGTCCGGTCACACTCTCTCTCTCTGTCAGTCCGGTCACACTCTCTCTCTCTGTCAGTCCGGTCACACTCTCTCTCTCTGTCAGTCCGGTCACACTCTCTCTCTCTGTCAGTCCGGTCACACTCTCTCTCTCTGTCAGTCCGGTCACACTCTCTCTCTCTGTCAGTCCGTCACACTCTCTCTCTCTGTCAGTCCGGTCACACTCTCTCTCTCTGTCAGTCCGGACACACTCTCTCTCTCTGTCAGTCCGGACACACTCTCTCTCTCTGTCAGTCCGGTCACACTCTCTCTCTCTGTCAGTCCGGTCACACTCTCTCTCTCTGTCAGTCCGGTCACACTCTCTCTCTCTGTCAGTCCGGTCACACTCTCTCTCTCTGTCAGTCCGGTCACACTCTCTCTCTCTGTCAGTCCGGTCACACTCTCTCTCTCTGACAGTCCGGTCACACTCTCTCTCTCTGTCTGTCCGGTCACACTCTCTCTCTCTGACAGTCCGGTCACACTCTCTCTGTCTGTCCGGTCACACTCTCTCTCTCTGTCTGTCCGGTCACACTCTCTCTCTCTGTCTGTCCGGTCACACTCTCTCTCTCTGTCAGTCCGGTCACACGCTCTTTCTCTGTCAGTCCGGTCACACGCTCTCTCTCTCTGTCAGTCCGGTCACACGCTCTCTCTCTCTCTCTGTCAGTCCGGTCCCACTCTCTCTCTCTCTCTCTCTGTCCGATCCCACTCTCTCCCTCTCTCTCTCTCTCAGTCCGGTCCAACACTTTCTCTCTCCCTCTGTCAGTCCGGTCCCACTCTCTCTCTCTCTCTCTCTCTCTGTCCGATCCCACTCTCTCTCTCTCTCTGTCCGGTCCCACTCTCTCTCTCTCTCTGTCCGGTCCCACTCTCTCTCTCTCTCTGTCCGGTCCCACTCTCTCTCTCTCTCTGTCCGGTCCCACTCTCTCTCTCTCTCTGTCCGGTCCCACTCTCTCTCTCTCTCAGTCCGGTCCCACTCTCTCTCTCTCTCTCTGTCAGTCCGGTCCCACTCTCTCTCTCTGTCAGTCCGGTCACACTCTCTCTCTCTCTCTCTCTGTCAGACCGGTCCCACTCTCTCTCTCTCTCTCTGTCAGTCCGGTCCCACTCTCTCTCTCTCTCTCTGTCAGTCCGGTCCCACTCTCTCTCTCTCTCTCTGTCAGTCCGGTCCCACTCTCTCTCTCTCTCTCTGTCAGTCCGGTCCCACTCTCTCTCTCTCTCTCTCTCTGTCAGTCCGGTCCCACTCTCTCTCTCTCTCTCTGTCAGTCCGGTCACACTCTCTCTCTCTCTCTGTCAGTCCGGTCACACTCTCTCTCTCTCTGTCAGTCCGGTCACATTCTCTCTCTCTCTCTCTGTCAGTCCGGTCACATTCTCTCTCTCTCTCTGTCAGTCCGGTCACACTCTCTCTCTCTCTCTCTGTCAGTCCGGTCACACTCTCTCTCTCTCTCTCTGTCAGTCCGGTCACACTCTCTCTCTCTCTCTGTCAGTCCGGTCACACTCTCTCTCTCTGTCAGTCCGGTCACACTCTCTCTCTCTGTCAGTCCGGTCACACTCTCTCTCTCTGTCAGTCCGGTCACACTCTCTCTCTCTGTCAGTCCGGTCACACTCTCTCTCTCTGTCAGTCCGGTCACACTCTCTCTCTCTGTCAGTCCGGTCACACTCTCTCTCTCTGTCAGTCCGGTCACACTCTCTCTCTCTGTCAGTCCGGTCACACTCTCTCTCTCTGTCAGTCCGGTCACACTCTCTCTCTCTGTCAGTCCGGTCACACTCTCTCTCTCTGTCAGTCCGGTCACACTCTCTCTCTCTGTCAGTCCGGTCACACTCTCTCTCTCTGTCAGTCCGGTCACACTCTCTCTCTCTGTCAGTCCGGTCACACTCTCTCTCTCTGTCAGTCCGGTCACACTCTCTCTCTCTGTCAGTCCGGTCACACTCTCTCTCTCTGTCAGTCGGGTCACACTCTCTCTCTCTGTCAGTCCGGTCACACTCTCTCTCTCTGTCAGTCCGGTCACACTCTCTCGCTCTGTCAGTCCGGTCACACTCTCTCTCTCTGTCAGTCCGGTCACACTCTCTCTCTCTGTCAGTCCGGTCACGTCACACACTCTCTCTCTGTCAGTCCGGTCCCACTCTCTCTCTCTGTCAGTCCGGTCCCACTCTCTCTCTCTCTCTCTGTCAGTCCGGTCCCACTCTCTCTCTCTCTCTCTGTCAGTCCGGTCACACTCTCTCTCTCTGTCAGTCCGGTCACACTCTCTCGCTCTGTCAGTCCGGTCACACTCTCTCTCTCTGTCAGTCCGGTCACACTCTCTCTCTCTGTCAGTCCGGTCACACACTCTCTCTCTGTCAGTCCGGTCCCACTCTCTCTCTCTGTCAGTCCGGTCACACTCTCTCTCTCTCTCTCTGTCAGTCCGGTCCCACTCTCTCTCTCTCTCTCTGTCAGTCCGGTCCCACTCTCTCTCTCTCTCTGTCAGTCCGGTCCCACTCTCTCTCTCTCTCTGTCAGTCCGGTCCCACTCTCTCTCTCTCTCTGTCAGTCCGGTCCCACTCCCTCTCTCTCTCTGTCAGTCCGGTCACACTCTCTCTCTCTCTGTCAGTCCGGTCACACTCTCTCTCTCTGTCAGTCCGGTCACACTCTCTCTCTCTCTCTCTCTGTCAGTCCGGTCCCACTCTCTCTCTCTCTCTCTGTCAGTCCGGTCCCACTCTCTCTCTCTGTCAGTCCGGTCACACTCTCTCGCTCTGTCAGTCCGGTCACACTCTCTCTCTCTGTCAGTCCGGTCACACACTCTCTCTCTGTCAGTCCGGTCCCACTCTCTCTCTCTGTCAGTCCGGTCACACTCTCTCTCTCTCTCTCTGTCAGTCCGGTCCCACTCTCTCTCTCTCTCTCTGTCAGTCCGGTCCCACTCTCTCTCTCTCTCTGTCAGTCCGGTCCCACTCTCTCTCTCTCTCTGTCAGTCCGGTCCCACTCTCTCTCTCTGTCAGTCCGGTCACACTCTCTCTCTCTGTCAGTCCGGTCACACACTCTCTCTCTGTCAGTCCGGTCCCACTCTCTCTCTCTGTCAGTCCGGTCACACTCTCTCTCTCTCTCTCTCTCTCTGTCAGTCCGGTCCCACTCTCTCTCTCTCTCTCTGTCAGTCCGGTCCCACTCTCTCTCTCTCTCTGTCAGTCCGGTCCCACTCTCTCTCTCTCTCTGTCAGTCCGGTCCCACTCTCTCTCTCTCTCTGTCAGTCCGGTCCCACTCCCTCTCTCTCTCTGTCAGTCCGGTCACACTCTCTCTCTCTCTGTCAGTCCGGTCCCACTCTCTCTCTCTGTCAGTCCGGTCACACTCTCTCTCTCTGTCAGTCCGGTCACACTCTCTCTCTCTGTCAGTCCGGTCACACTCTCTCTCTCTGTCAGTCCGGTCACACTCTCTCTCTCTGTCAGTCCGGTCACACTCTCTCTCTCTGTCAGTCCGGACACACTCTCTCTCTCTGTCAGTCCGGACACACTCTCTCTCTCTGTCAGTCCGGTCACACTCTCTCTCTCTGTCAGTCCGGTCACACTCTCTCTCTCTGTCAGTCCGGTCACACTCTCTCTCTCTGTCAGTCCGGTCACACTCTCTCTCTCTGTCAGTCCGGTCACACTCTCTCTCTCTGTCAGTCCGGTCACACTCTCTCTCTCTGACAGTCCGGTCACACTCTCTCTCTCTGTCTGTCCGGTCACACTCTCTCTCTCTGACAGTCCGGTCACACTCTCTCTGTCTGTCCGGTCACACTCTCTCTCTCTGTCTGTCCGGTCACACTCTCTCTCTCTGTCTGTCCGGTCACACTCTCTCTCTCTGTCAGTCCGGTCACACGCTCTTTCTCTGTCAGTCCGGTCACACGCTCTCTCTCTCTGTCAGTCCGGTCACACGCTCTCTCTCTCTCTCTGTCAGTCCGGTCCCACTCTCTCTCTCTCTCTCTCTGTCCGATCCCACTCTCTCCCTCTCTCTCTCTCTCAGTCCGGTCCAACACTTTCTCTCTCCCTCTGTCAGTCCGGTCCCACTCTCTCTCTCTCTCTCTCTCTCTGTCCGATCCCACTCTCTCTCTCTCTCTGTCCGGTCCCACTCTCTCTCTCTCTCTGTCCGGTCCCACTCTCTCTCTCTCTCTGTCCGGTCCCACTCTCTCTCTCTCTCTGTCCGGTCCCACTCTCTCTCTCTCTCTGTCCGGTCCCACTCTCTCTCTCTCTCAGTCCGGTCCCACTCTCTCTCTCTCTCTCTGTCAGTCCGGTCCCACTCTCTCTCTCTGTCAGTCCGGTCACACTCTCTCTCTCTCTCTCTCTGTCAGACCGGTCCCACTCTCTCTCTCTCTCTCTGTCAGTCCGGTCCCACTCTCTCTCTCTCTCTCTGTCAGTCCGGTCCCACTCTCTCTCTCTCTCTCTGTCAGTCCGGTCCCACTCTCTCTCTCTCTCTCTGTCAGTCCGGTCCCACTCTCTCTCTCTCTCTCTCTCTGTCAGTCCGGTCCCACTCTCTCTCTCTCTCTCTGTCAGTCCGGTCACACTCTCTCTCTCTCTCTGTCAGTCCGGTCACACTCTCTCTCTCTCTGTCAGTCCGGTCACATTCTCTCTCTCTCTCTCTGTCAGTCCGGTCACATTCTCTCTCTCTCTCTGTCAGTCCGGTCACACTCTCTCTCTCTCTCTCTGTCAGTCCGGTCACACTCTCTCTCTCTCTCTCTGTCAGTCCGGTCACACTCTCTCTCTCTGTCAGTCCGGACACACTCTCTCTCTCTGTCAGTCCGGTCACACTCTCTCTCTCTGTCAGTCCGGTCACACTCTCTCTCTCTGTCAGTCCGGTCACACTCTCTCTCTCTGTCAGTCCGGTCACACTCTCTCTCTCTGTCAGTCCGGTCACACTCTCTCTCTCTGTCAGTCCGGTCACACTCTCTCTCTCTGTCAGTCCGGTCACACTCTCTCTCTCTGTCAGTCCGGTCACACTCTCTCTCTCTGTCAGTCCGGTCACACTCTCTCGCTCTGTCAGTCCGGTCACACTCTCTCTCTCTGTCAGTCCGGTCACACTCTCTCTCTCTGTCAGTCCGGTCACACTCTCTCTCTCTGTCAGTCCGGTCCCACTCTCTCTCTCTGTCAGTCCGGTCACACTCTCTCTCTCTCTCTCTGTCAGTCCGGTCCCACTCTCTCTCTCTCTCTCTGTCAGTCCGGTCCCACTCTCTCTCTCTCTCTGTCAGTCCGGTCCCACTCTCTCTCTCTCTCTCTGTCAGTCCGGTCCCACTCTCTCTCTCTCTCTGTCAGTCCGGTCCCACTCCCTCTCTCTCTCTGTCAGTCCGGTCACACTCTCTCTCTCTCTCTGTCAGTCCGGTCCCACTCTCTCTCTCTGTCAGTCCGGTCACACTCTCTCTCTCTCTCTCTCTGTCAGTCCGGTCCCACTCTCTCTCTCTCTCTCTGTCAGTCCGGTCCCACTCTCTCTCTCTCTTTCTCTGTCAGTCCGGTCCCACTCTCTCTCTCTCTCTGTCAGTCCGGTCCCACTCTCTCTCTCTCTCTGTCAGTCCGGTCCCACTCCCTCTCTCTCTCTCTGTCAGTCCGGTCACACTCTCTCTCTCTCTCTGTCAGTCCGGTCCCACTCTCTCTCTCTGTCAGTCCGGTCACACTCTCTCTCTCTCTCTCTGTCAGTCCGGTCCCACTCTCTCTCTCTCTCTCTGTCAGTCCGGTCCCACTCTCTCTCTCTCTTTCTCTGTCAGTCCGGTCCCACTCTCTCTCTCTCTCTCTCTCTGTCAGTCCGGTCCCACTCTCTCTCTCTCTCTCTGTCAGTCCGGTCCCACTCTCTCTCTCTCTCTCTCTGTCAGTCCGGTCCCACTCTCTCTCTCTCTCTCTGTCAGTCCGGTCCCACTCTCTCTCTCTCTCTCTGTCAGTCCGGTCCCACTCTCTCTCTCTCTCTCTGTCAGTCCGGTCCCACTCTCTCTCTCTCTCTCTCTGTCAGTCTGGTCCCACTCTCTCTCTCTCTCTCTGTCAGTCCGGTCCCACTCTCTCTCTCTCTCTCTCTCTCTGTCAGTCCGGTCACACTCTCTCTCTCTCTCTCTGTCAGTCCGGTCACACTCTCTCTCTCTCTCTCTGTCAGTCCGGTCACACTCTCTCTCTCTCTCTCTGTCAGTCCGGTCACACTCTCTCTCTCTCTCTCTGTCAGTCCGGTCACACTCTCTCTCTCTCTCTCTGTCAGTCCGGTCACACTCTCCCTCTCTCTCTGTCAGTCCGGTCACACTCTCCCTCTCTCTCTCTGTCAGTCCGGTCACACTCTCTCTCTCTCTCTGTCAGTCCGGTCACACTCTCTCTCTCTCTCTCTGTCAGTCCGGTCACACTCTCTCTCTCTCTGTCAGTCCGGTCACACTCTCTCTCTCTGTCAGTCCGGTCACACTCTCTCTCTCTGTCAGTCCGGTCACACTCTCTCTCTCTGTCAGTCCGGTCACACTCTCTCTCTCTGTCAGTCCGGTCACACTCTCTCTCTCTGTCAGTCCGGTCACACTCTCTCTCTCTGTCAGTCCGGTCACACTCTCTCTCTCTGTCAGTCCGGTCCCACTCTCTCTCTCTGTCAGTCCGGTCCCACTCTCTCTCTCTGTCAGTCCGGTCCCACTCTCTCTCTCTGTCAGTCCGGTCCCACTCTCTCTCTCTGTCAGTCCGGTCCCACTCTCTCTCTCTGTCAGTCCGGTCCCACTCTCTCTCTCTGTCAGTCCGGTCCCACTCTCTCTCTCTGTCAGTCCGGTCCCACTCTCTCTCTCTCTCTCTGTCAGTCCGGTCCCACTCTCTCTCTCTCTCTCTCTGTCAGTCCGGTCCCACTCTCTCTCTCTCTCTCTGTCAGTCCGGTCCCACTCTCTCTCTCTCTCTGTCAGTCCGGTCCCACTCTCTCTCTCTCTCTCTGTCAGTCCGGTCCCACTCTCTCTCTCTCTCTGTCAGTCCGGTCACACTCTCTCTCTCTGTCAGTCCGGTCACACTCTCTCTCTCTGTCAGTCCGGTCACACTCTCTCTCTCTGTCAGTCCGGTCACACTCTCTCTCTCTGTCAGTCCGGTCACACTCTCTCTCTCTCTGTCAGTCCGGTCACACTCTCTCTCTCTGTCAGTCCGGTCACACTCTCTCTCTCTGTCAGTCCGGTCACACTCTCTCTCTCTGTCAGTCCGGTCACACTCTCTCTCTCTGTCAGTCCGGTCACATTCTCTCTCTCTGTCAGTCCGGTCACACTCTCTCTCTCTGACAGTCCGGTCACACTCTCTCTCTCTGTCTGTCCGGTCACACTCTCTCTCTCTGTCTGTCCGGTCACACTCTCTCTCTCTGTCTGTCCGGTCACACTCTCTCTCTCTGTCAGTCCGGTCACACGCTCTCTCTCTGTCAGTCCGGTCACACGCTCTCTCTCTGTCAGTCCGGTCACACTCTCTCTCTCTGTCAGTCCGGTCACACTCTCTCTCTCTGTCAGTCCGGTCACACTCTCTCTCTCTGTCAGTCCGGTCACACTCTCTCTCTCTGTCAGTCCGGTCACACTCTCTCTCTCTGTCAGTCCGGTCACACTCTCTCTCTCTGTCAGTCCGGTCACACTCTCTCTCTCTGTCAGTCCGGTCACACTCTCTCTCTCTGTCAGTCCGGTCACACTCTCTCTCTCTGTCAGTCCGGTCACACTCTCTCTCTCTCTCAGTCCGGTCACACTCTCGCTCTCTGTCAGTCCGGTCACACTCTCTCTCTCTGTCTGTCCGGTCACACTCTCTCTCTCTGTCTGTCCGGTCACACTCTCTCTCTCTGTCAGTCTGGTCACACTCTCTCTCTCTGTCAGTCCGGTCACACTCTCTCTCTCTGTCAGTCCGGTCACACTCTCTCTCTCTGTCAGTCCGGTCACACGCTCTCTCTCTGTTAGTCCGGTCACACGCTCTCTCTCTCTCAGTCCGGTCCCACTCTCACTCTCTCTCAGTCCGGTCCCACTCTCACTCTCTCTCAGTCTGATCCCACTCTCACTCTCTCTCTCTCTCTCTCTCTCTCTCAGTCCGGTCCCACTCTCTCTCTCTCTCTCTCTCTCTCTCTCTCAGTCCGGTCCCACTCTCTCTCTCTCTCTCTCTCAGTCTGGTCCCACTCTCTCTCTCTCTCTCTCTCTCAGTCCTGTCCCACTCTCTCTCTCTCTCTCTGTCCGGTCCCACTCTCTCTCTCTCTCTCTGTCTGGTCCCACTCTCTGTCTCTCTCTCTCTGTCCGGTCCCACTCTCTCTCTCTCTCTCTCAGTCCGGTCCCACTCTCTCTCTCTCTCTCTCTGTCCGGTCCCACTCTCTCTCTCTCTCTCTCTGTCCGATCCCACTCTCTCTCTCAGTCCAGTCCCACTCTCTCTCTCTCAGTCCGGTCCCACTCTCTCTCTCTCAGTCCGGTCCCACTCTCTCTCTCTCAGTCCGGTCCCACTCTCTCTCTCTCTCTCTCTCAGTCCGGTCCACACTCTCTCTCTCTCTCTGTCAGTCCGGTCCCACTCTCTCTCTCTCTCTGTCCGATCCCACTCTCTCCCTCTCTCTCTCTCTCAGTCCGGTCCAACACTCTCTCTCTCCCTCTGTCAGTCCGGTCCCACTCTCTCTCTCTCTCTCTCTCTCTCTCTCTCTGTCCGATCCCACTCTCTCTCTCTCTCTCTCTCAGTCCGGTCCCACTCTCTCTCTCTCTCTCTCTCTCTCTCTCTCTCTCTCTCAGTCCGGTCCCACTCTCTCTCTCTCTCTCTCTCTCTCTCAGTCTGGTCCCACTCTCTCTCTCTCTCTCTCTCTCTCTCTCAGTCCTGTCCCACTCTCTCTCTCTCTCTCTGTCCGGTCCCACTCTCTCTCTCTCTCTCTGTCTGGTCCCACTCTCTGTCTCTCTCTCTCTGTCCGGTCCCACTCTCTCTCTCAGTCCGGTCCCACCCTCTCTCTCTCTCTCTCTCTGTCCGGTCCCACTCTCTCTCTCTCTCTCTCTGTCCGATCCCACTCTCTCTCTCTCTCTCTCTGTCCGATCCCACTCTCTCTCTCTCAGTCCGGTCCCACTCTCTCTCTCTCAGTCCGGTCCAACACTCTCTCTCTCTCTCTCTGTCAGTCCGGTCCCACTCTCTCTCTCTCTCTCTCTTTCTGTCCGATCCCACTCTCTCTCTCTCTCTGTCCGATCCCACTCTCTCTCTCTCTCTCTCAGTCCAGTCCCACTCTCTCTCTCTCAGTCCGGTCCCACTCTCTCTTTCTCTCTCTCTCTCTCAGTCCGGTCCAACACTCTCTCTCTCTCTCTCTGTCTCTCTGTCCGATCCCACTCCCTCCCTCTCTCTCTCTCTCAGTCCGGTCCAACACTTTCTCTCTCCCTCTGTCAGTCTGGTCCCACTCTCTCTCTCTCTCTCTCTCTGTCCCATCCCACTCTCTCTCTCTCTCTCTGTCCGATCCCACTCTCTCTCTCTCTCAGTCCAGTCCCTCTCTCTCTCTCTCTCTCTCTCAGTCCGGTCCCACTCTCTCTCTCTCTCTCAGTCCGGTCCCACTCTCTCTCTCTCTCTCTCTGTCCGGTCCCACTCTCTCTCTCTCTCTCTCTGTCCGATCCCACTCTCTCTCTCAGTCCAGTCATACTCTCTCTCTCTCAGTCCGGTCCCACTCTCTCTCTCTCAGTCCGGTCCCACTCTCTCTCTCTCAGTCCGGTCCCACTCTCTCTCTCTCTCTCTCTCAGTCCGGTCCAACACTCTCTCTCTCTCTCTGTCAGTCCGGTCCCACTCTCTCTCTCTCTCTGTCCGATCCCACTCTCTCCCTCTCTCTCTCTCTCAGTCCGGTCCAACACTCTCTCTCTCCCTCTGTCAGTCCGGTCCCACTCTCTTTCTCTCTCTCTCTCTCTCTCTGTCCGATCCCACTCTCTCTCTCTCTCTCTCTCTCAGTCCGGTCCCACTCTCTCTCTCTCTCTCTCTCTCTCTCTCTCTCAGTCCGGTCCCACTCTCTCTCTCTCTCTCTCTCTCTCTCTCAGTCTGGTCCCACTCTCTCTCTCTCTCTCTCTCTCTCTCTCAGTCCTGTCCCACTCTCTCTCTCTCTCTCTGTCCGGTCCCACTCTCTCTCTCTCTCTCTGTCTGGTCCCACTCTCTGTCTCTCTCTCTCTGTCCGGTCCCACTCTCTCTCTCAGTCCGGTCCCACTCTCTCTCTCTCTCTGTCCGATCCCACTCTCTCTCTCTCTCTCTCTGTCCGATCCCACTCTCTCTCTCTCAGTCCGGTCCCACTCTCTCTCTCTCAGTCCGGTCCAACACTCTCTCTCTCTCTCTCTGTCAGTCCGGTCCCACTCTCTCTCTCTCTCTCTCTTTCTGTCCGATCCCACTCTCTCTCTCTCTCTGTCCGAGCCCACTCTCTCTCTCTCTCTCAGTCCAGTCCCACTCTCTCTCTCTCAGTCCGGTCCCACTCTCTCTCTCTCTCTCTCTCTCTCTCAGTCCGGTCCAACACTCTCTCTCTCTCTCTCTGTCCGATCCCACTCCCTCCCTCTCTCTCTCTCTCAGTCCGGTCCAACACTTTCTCTCTCCCTCTGTCAGTCCGGTCCCACTCTCTCTCTCTCTCTCTCTCTGTCCGATCCCACTCTCTCTCTCTCTCTCTGTCCGATCCCACTCTCTCTCTCTCTCAGTCCAGTCCCTCTCTCTCTCTCTCTCTCTCTCAGTCCGGTCCCACTCTCTCTCTCTCTCTGTCCGATCCCACTCTCTCTCTCTCTCTCTCTGTCCGATCCCACTCTCTCTCTCTCAGTCCGGTCCCACTCTCTCTCTCTCAGTCCGGTCCAACACTCTCTCTCTCTCTCTCTGTCAGTCCGGTCCCACTCTCTCTCTCTCTCTTTCTGTCCGATCCCACTCTCTCTCTCTCTCTGTCCGAGCCCACTCTCTCTCTCTCTCTCTCTGTCCGATCCCACTCTCTCTCTCTCTCTCTCAGTCCGGTCCCACTCTCTCTCTCTCAGTCCGGTCCAACACTCTCTCTCTCTCTCTCTGTCAGTCCGGTCCCACTCTCTCTCTCTCTCTCTCTTTCTGTCCGATCCCACTCTCTCTCTCTCTCTGTCCGATCCCACTCTCTCTCTCTCAGTCCGGTCCCACTCTCTCTCTCTCAGTCCGGTCCAACACTCTCCCTCTCTCTCTCTCTCTGTCCGATCCCACTCTCTCTCTCTCAGTCCGGTCCCACTCTCTCTCTCTCAGTCCGGTCCAACACTCTCTCTCTCTCTCTCTGTCAGTCCGGTCCCACTCTCTCTCTCTCTCTCTCTTTCTGTCCGATCCCACTCTCTCTCTCTCTCTCAGTCCAGTCCCACTCTCTCTCTCTATTCCACTCCCAGTCTCTCTCTTTTTCTATTCTAGTCCCTCTCTCTCCCCCTGTCTGTTTATCCCCCTTCTCCTTCCCAGTTAAACAAGGCCATTACCTGCAAACCGCCTTTGCTATTCTGTACCACATCCGGGTGTTCGTTTCCTCGGTAACCAATTACCTTTACTAGCCACTAGACTTTACGACATTCTGCGTATGCTCATTCCCCATGAATTGGGCAGCCATATTTCCGACTAGCAGCGGAATCGGGTTTGACAGTGTGTTTGCGCTCAATTACCACGCAGCATCGGCGGGGCTGGGCCGGGCGGGGCGGGGGAGTGGATATTTAAATGCAGCCAACTGACGCACAGAAAATCTTCGAGACCCCCTGGCAGCTTCTGCGGTTACAATGCTTCCAGATTTTTCGAGGTTTCCGAGTTGCCGCATCAGCAAAATTTTTCTTGCCTCTTTTGTGAATTGTTAATGATGGCTCTTGGACAATTTTTCGATATATTTAAAACATTAGGGGGAGGCAGTGGTGACCCCGGAGAATACCCTGGGGACTGGTGTTCGAATCCCACTACAGCAAATGGTGGCGTTTGAATTTTTAAAAATTGAATTAATTTGTCGTAAGAACCCATTTGGTTCACTAAGGAAATGTGCTGTCTCTGAAAGAGTTACCTGCTCTGGCCTTCATGTGACTCCAGACCCATAGCAATGTTTTTGACTTTGAACAAGGTCAATTATGGATGGGCAATAAATGCTGGCCAGTGATGCGCTGAAAAATGTTCTTCTGGGCTGCATCATTCAATTATTCAATAAAAGAATCAACTATAGCAGGGTAGGTAAAGGATCAGGCAGAATCAACATGGTTTTATGACAAGGAAATTGTGTTTAACTAATTTATTAGAAGTTTTTGGAGGAAGTAACAAGCAAGGTGGATAAAGGGGTGCCTGTGTATGTGGTGTACTTGGATTTCCAAAAGGTGTCACATCAAAGGTTAGAGATGGTACAAGCTAAGAGAACATGGTGTAGGGGGCAACATATTTGCATGGATAAAGGATTGGTTAATGAACATGAAGCAGAGAGTATGGATAAAGTCTTCTTTCAATGCTTACTTCCCTCAGTAACTTACGCTGCATCTCATCTAGATGTGGTGACTTTTCTAATTTAATTACTGCCAGCCTTTTAAGTACCTTCTTTCTATCTATTTTTTCCTATACAATATCTCTACTGCCTCTTCCTTTGCTGCTACATTGACAGCATCCTCTTCTCTAGTGTACAAACCTCAGCCATAACCTCTGCCTCCACAAGATTTCTTCTTTGGTTCCTAATTGATGGCACCCTTTGACTTCTTATAAATTAATGAAAGACTTTTGGGTTCCCTTTTCTGCTAGCCCCTAATCTATTCTCATGCTCTCTCTTTGTCCCTCTTATTCTCTTCTTTAGAGCCCCTCTGTACTTTCTAAATTTAGGTTGCTTTCCTTACTGAATTATGAACTTTACAATTGTCATAAGCCTCCTTTTTCTCTCTCATTTTAGCCCCTGTATGTTTAGTCATTCAAAGAGCAGTAGCTTTGGATGCCCTTTCGTCCCCCCTCATAGACATGTGTCTGTTTCACACCTGGACAGTCTCCTCTTTGAAGGCCTTGTATTGTTCCATTGCTGTTCTGCCTATCAATGTTTGATTCCAGTTCATGTGGGTCAGATTTTGTTTCAACTCACTGAAGTTACCTTCCTCCAGTTAAGTATTTTTAAGCTTGATTGTACTTTGTGCTTTTTCAAAGCTATTCTAAACTTGATATTATGATCACTATTCCCCAACATTCTCTAATTGAAACATGCCCTTTTATCACATTGCATTGCCCAGAACGATATCCAGCACTGCATCCTTCCTCACTGGCTGGAAACACACCGATAAGAAGTTCTCTTGTACACATTTCAGGATTTCCTCACTCTCTTTGCTCTTTACACTTTTACTTCCCCAGTCTATGTTAGGAAAATTGAAATCTCTCATTGTCACTACTATGTAATTTTTGCATTTTCCTGTAATTTTCCTGGAAATTTTCTCCTCTATCTCATTTCCACTTTTTTTCCGGTCTGTAGTATACACCCAGTGGCATATTAGTTCCTCGACTGTCCTTCATTCTAACCAAAAAGCTGCTAGTTTGACCCCTTAACTGCAACATCCATCTCCAGTTCTATAATAGTTTATTTTATCAGTATTTCCACAGCCCTCCTTTGTTCCCATCCATACCTTTACTGAATGCCTTATTGGCAGGAATATTAAGTTCCTAACCATTCACTTCTCTGAGATAGGTCTCAATTACAATGTCAACTTTCCATTATAAATAGCCATGTGGCAGTCAGTTACAGATCACTCAGGGAGTCCAAGTTGCTGTGGCAACAAACACTTTTACATACATGCTGTAGTCTGGAGTTATAGATAGTGACAGAGAAGGTGCAGAGGGGAAATGAAAAAACAAATAAGAAAAGCAGAGAGAGTATGAAGAGAGCCTGGAAGCTAACATAAAAGGGAATCCCAAAATCTTTAATAGGCATTAATATAGTAAAAAGAGGTGTGGGACCGATTAGGGCCCAAAAAGGGAATTTATGCATGGAGGCAGGGGGCATGCGTGAGGTCTTAAATGAATACTTTGCATCTCTCTTTACCAAGGAAGAAGGTGCTGCACAGGTCATGGTGAGAAAGGAGGTCGTTCAGACACTTGAAGGGATTAAAATTGATAAGGAAGAGGTATTAGACTGGTTGCCTGTACTTAAAATTGATAAGGTACCAGAACTGGGTGAGATGCATTCAAGGATACAGAGGGAAGTGAAAGTGGAAATTGCAGAGGCACTGGCCATAATTTCTCAGTCTTCCTCAGATTCTGTGGTGGTGCCAGAGGACTGGAGAATTGCAAATGTTACACCCTTGTTCAAAAAAGGATGCAAAGACCAGCTCAGCAGCTACAGGCCAGTCCTTTTGACTTCGGTGCAGGAAAGCTTCTAGAAACAGTAATTCAGGACAAAATTATTAGTCACTTTGGCAAATGCAGGTTAATTAAGGAAAGCCAGCACAGATTTGTTATGGGAAAATTGTGTTTAACTAACTTGCTATAGTTTTTTGAAGAGGTAACAGAGAGGGTTGGTGAGGGTAATGCTGTTGAAGGTGCAGAAAATTTGGATTTATTTTAAAGTGCCAGCCAGGATCAGCGGCTAGGGTGCCAAAGCATACACAGACAATCACAGCCTTACATGAAAGCTAAGAACTTGTACAAAGGGCTCAGCTGTAAATTTGCAATTAGGAAATGAGGGATGGACACAGGATAACTCGATCAAGAAATGGGGAAGGCCATTTAACACCGTCTGATAACCTCGAACCACATCCAGTCAGCCCTCATTAACCTTTTGTACAGAACAAACATACATTCTTTGCTATCTTCAAAAGGACAATGTCCAGTCCCTGCACTGCAATTACTGTACAAGAACACAATTATCAGCCCACCGGGGGTGGAGGGGGGGGATCATTGTGCTGTGGCCTTTGTCTAACTAATACCATTAAGCTGTAACTGATAGTAAAAAATATATAACTGTGCTCATTTGAACCTCGGTGGAGAAGCGCCTGGATTGCCCAGTGTTTGCTCCCCGCATGCGTAATAAAGGAACCACTTGAATATTTCACCTGGACTCCAAGTGTTGAAATTTTGTACCAGAGTATTCCTTGGACCTTTCAATTGGCGCTGCGAGCAGGGTACAAAGGATGCAGGACACCGACGGGGAACCTGGACGAATCACAGTGTGAGTCCATTTTTATTCATGCTAAATCCAACTCCGTCCGGATCCAGGAAATGTCAGGCACCCCACATATCCGAAACCTAGGCTCCAGGCAATAGTTCAAGGGGTGGTAAGAGTGGGGTAGAAATACTTGTATTATAGATTTTTATAATTACATCTGGTACTAGTCGCAAGTAACGAGTTTGGTCAGAAAGGACCCAGGTAAGAACTGTACCACTGACGATAACTATACCCCGACCATCTTACCCAGACATGGCCAGTAGTGACAAACTCGAGTGGGGACCAGAGGGATCCTTGACACAGCATTTAGCTGACAAAAATAAGAAATTGATAGGCAAAATGATAAAGAACAATTGGAACCCATTTGACTCGTGCAGTGATCAGAGAAAATGATGGGATAATCAGAAAAAAGACAAAGATGATAAAGCATGGATCCTAATGTTAAAATAACGCGTAGAATTAAGTAAGAAAGTAAATAGAATGTTGGCCAACAAATCCCGAAATGAGGAGCTAGTACAGCCAAAAAATCTCATGTCAGTTTCGCCAGCTTTAACACAGCCACCAGCAGCTCCACAATACACAGATAATGTAGATTGAAACGGGCTGGTGGAACAGACAGCAGGATATGAGGAACAACGGGAAGCGGGTTGGGAATCACCACCCCCATATCCTGTGGCCCCAATTAAGATAGAGTGTGTGCCCCTGGTGCCCGGACAACCAAGCAGACCAGGCACAGCAGCGAGCCAATTTTCGAGCCTTTAGAGCAGAAATAGCACATGTCTTAGGGCAAGCCCCAGTTAATTGGAATATAACGACTGGAGTAAAACAAGAAAAGGGCAAGGGTGCCCATGAATATGGCAATCGGAAGTTTGAGGCATATTGTAACTACAGGGGTGTAGGTGCCGCGCCGAACCGAGATGATTTACAGTTTATGCAATTGTACAAGGATGGTCTTAGCCGGTCCAACAGGCAATCCTGGACACCGGGCTAGTAGACAAGGACACATATGATGAGCTAGAAAGATGAGCCACCAGGGTAGATAACTTCATAGGAAAAACTAAGATAAAGAAGACGGCAATGGAGGTTACAGACCCCACTGAAACAGTGGCTACTGCGACAGTCGTCCCTACACCCTAGGTGTGCTTTAATTATAAAAACCCGAACATAAAATATTTACAGTTTTAGATGTAGCCAATGGATTTTGGTCGCTAGCACTGGACCAGGAATCCCAAGATAAATTCGCTTACACAGTGGGAGGGAGACAGTATACCTGGGCGAGGTTCCCACAGGGATTCCACAACAGCCCAAACATCTTCCATCGGGTCACGAGTGAGAAGCTGAGTCTTACAATCTTATAATATGTAGATGATATCCAAATAGCATCAGAATCAAAAAGGGGCCACATCGGAGCTCTCCTGATAGTCTTAAAGACACTGAAAAATGCTGGATTTAAGATAAACCCCAAAAAGGCGCAAGTAGGACAAACACTGGTTAGGTACTTAGGACATGAGATCAGTCAGGGAAACAAGATTCTACCACAGGACAGGAAAATGGCCTTTGCAGATATGCCTCACCCCACCACAATAAGGGGGGGTCTGAAAGGTCATGGGGCTGTTCAACTACTGCCGCAACTTCCTATCCCAGTTTGCAGCAATGGTCGTGCTGATACAGGAGTTAGTAAAGGGAGCAAAGCTCAGGACAGAAAAGATCGAATGGGGGCCAGAGCAAGAAACAGCGTATAGAGTTGAAGGCTGGTCTCATGTCAGCACCGGCCCTCAAGCTACTCGACATGTCCCGACCATTCCACATTTATAGCAGTATAGATGGGGATTTTTATAATGCAGTAGTGACACAACAACAAGGAGAAAGTATGAGACCCGTAGCATATTATTCCACACAGCAGTCCCCTGTAGTGAAGAGACTGGCCAGGTGCGATGCAACGCTAGACTGTGCCGCGCAGGCAGTCCGGGTGTGTGAACCTATCACAATGTCTGGACAAATAATATTGCACACCCAGCATACTTTAGTGGAGCTGTTAAACACTGGGAAACTGGAAGCAGTGTCAGAATCCAGACGGGCGGGATGGGAAGCTTTGTTACTATGTAAAGATAAGGCAGTACAGATCATAAGGGATTACTAAATTTAATTCAGCAGACGGAATGATACTTAAAGGGAAACTACACCAGTGTCAGATGAGATTAGACCAAGAGGTGGAGGGAGGCATCTCAGATGAACCACTTGAGAACCCAGGTTTGATACAGATAGATTTTATGGGACCCCTTCCCGACATCAGGGGAAAGAAATACTGCCTGGTCAAAATCGACTAGTTCACTAGATGGGTGGAGGCTTTCCCCACTGGGGACTGCAGCGCCACCATGGTCGCAAAGATCCTCGCTTTTGAAGTGCCAAGGTGGGGAATCCCTTCACAGGTAGATTCAGATCAAGGAACACATTTTACGGGCAGTATTATGAAAAGGACGTGAGAGCTGCTCGGGGTAAAACAGAAATTTCACGTACCTTACCATCCACAAAGCTCAGGAATGGTAGAATGCATGAACCGCACGTTAAAAAACGCTATTGGAAAGGCAAACACAGCAACTGGTAGGGGATGGGTGGATGTGCTCCCCTGCATATTGATGCAACTGAGGGCTACCCATAACAGGACAAACGGGTTATCCCCTTATGAGTTGATGATCGGGGAAGGCTATGCGCTTGCCAGGGGGCATAGCCACCGGAAGCGAGGATATGGGACCCATCAGAGATAAAATTAAAAAATATATTAAGCAATTGGATGGACAGCTAAAGGAATTACAACAGGAAGTGAAGGACCAACAGGCTATCAGGGATTTAGAAGAGAGGACAAAAGGGGGACCCCCGTCACCACAGGCCAAGGTCGGAGACATGAATGATGTTTGTTCAAATCACCCCTAGCCAACCAGGTTTTGCCCCAAAATGGACTGGGCCATACGAAATTATTTTGACCAGCGATTCATGTGCCTGCGTTGATACAAAAGGAAAAGGTAGGTGGAAACACTGGTCACAACTGAAAAGGCATGATGTAAGTGAGAAAGACTGAATTACCGGGCAGTGGGGGAAAACGGGCAATGAGCAGTTCATACTGTGTTAGCCAAGTGGTTTAGGATTCATTCCCAATCTGGAGGACTGGCCATCCGAAAGACAAAGGGGGAATCCTCAGCTACGGGGAGAGTCACCATGGGCTGTGCACAAGGAGGGGTGAAAAGGAGAAAGCTGCCTCTTATATATGACCTAACCCCTGATGATCAGTATGCTTCATTACAGAAATAACAATAACCGGGTAACCTCAATGCCAAAATGGAAAAAAGCTGGGTGTCAGTAATCATTACCAGGGCTCTGGCTATTGCAGCCACTGGCAAAAAGAACGTAAACCATGAAGCAGCGGCCAGTATGGGCTTATACTACAAGAATGTCAGCGACGGATATTGCGTGAAACATGTGAATGTCACAACGGAAAGGTCAATACTCTTCAAGTGTGGCACTGGGCTTATGCAGCTATCCATTGGAATGAGCGATGGAGAGAGCCTATGTCAGAGCTTGGATATGGGAATGGAACTCTGATGGAAAAACGAGGGCCCAACATGCTTCCAGATCAGTGATGGTTCGGATGGACCCTGAACATGTGTGAAGCGGGCACAGGTCCAGATACAATGTGTGAGGGATTTTTCGCAATTGACCTTCACACCCTGGGACAATAGCAACTGGGGTCACTGTCCTAGGGAGGAGGACTTGGGAATGACAGATACCTGGCATTGGATCTTGAGGCCCAAACATGCAGAGTTGACTGCAATGGCGGATCCCCGGACCTACATCACCCCGCTATCACAGGACACAACAACACCACAGAGACTGTCTTGCCCAGACATGATCCCTGGGCCACAGAATGGACTGATACTGTATACGGACGGTGAACTATTATATGATAATGTTAAACATAAAATTGTACCAGTGATTGTGAACCTGGCAGGTATACAACTGCTTGAGTATTGCAGTAACCAAGCGCCCCTACGAAAACTATACAAATTACTGAGTAAGGCTGTGATTAATCAGGCAGCTGATGCCACAGGTGCCACTAGATTCAGGGGACATGCTGCTTTCCACCGCCAGAAGAGAGGGTTAATTAACAATGTACTGACAGGGGTGAACACAGGGACTTTCCTGGTAAACTCTCGACATTCAAGGAATCAACTCCGAGGTCAGCTGCTCATAGGAGCAGCGAGGGTTGGTGAAACGGCAGCGGCCCTAGGGGGAAAGAGTGTGGCATCTCTATTGAAAACGTACACATTATAGAGACCCAGATTAAAACCACCAACCAATTAATAGAAAGGGAGGAACGGCAAGAGAACAGCACCCAAAAAAGCCAGCTGTGCCATGCTTACGGCCAATGGATGAACGGGCAATTAAAACACAATCTGGCCCAGATCCAAAGTGGGGGGGGTACCGGGCTGGATCAACAGTACCTGGTTCCGGGGGATGGCCAAGAACCCAGGCGTCATTGACACCTGTACATTGAAAGGAATGACCAGGGTGTATCCGGTGATTCAAAAGCACACCACAAACCAAATGAATGTGATAGGCATGGTATTGGCAATCCCCTCAGTCACAGCAGACATGGGCCAGTACCCCCAGTACCAAGTGGAGAACATTGGGTTAATCTGAGGCAGTGACTCCCACCGGTACAACCCCATAGACATGCATGCCTTACGCAAGAATAAGGGCATGCGTGGGGTATCACTGCTTGGGGTATCACTGAGCGGGTGCTGGAGGAAAGGTAGCCTCATGATTTGTCCCCATCCAGTCAGAATGGGGAGGACTGGACAAATGCAGGTACAACCGAATGGAGGGTTGTATGTTAGAAATTACCCACAGAGAAAACCATCACACCCGCTAAGGATACAAGATAAATGGAGAATACTGTGTGACAACTACTGAACAGTCATACACATATGGGAGCCTACATTGCAACATCACCACCTCCAACTTCTGCTTTAAACCCCGGCTCCCAGTTACTGTTGGACACACGCGAATGGTGTACATCCTACAAAGTGGTCAGGTCTCAGTCAACGCCTCCGACACAGTCTACGACACCCTGGAATAGTATAAGGAACCTAAGCAGGCCCCGGTTCCCCACCTTCCCGAAAGTCTGACAAAGGTTAAAGGTGACTTACAAAAAGTGGTGAAACAGTATTACGTGTTACAGGCGGTGTTTAAAAGGCTAATCAATGATATGGAAGAGCAATTGAGATATCCGACATGGTAGGAGCAAGTATGGGACTGGGGGGGCTGAATGTGTATATACACTCCTGGATAAGAATAATCTCTCATATACTTGTCGCAGTGCAGCTAGTGTTAGCATTGGTGTGGGGAATTGCAGCATGTAGCACCTGTAAGAAGAAAGCCCTTAGACATAGGACAAAAATAATGTTAAAGGAGCAACAATGGCTGCTGGGAGGACACAATATTAATGTAGTAGGGTACCAGCCTCCCATCTTGATGGCCACGCACCACCAAAAAGACAGGAGACTCGCACATTAGGAAGCTTAAAAACTTGGGGAGAGGTCTGGGTGATGCCATGGCCTGTAGGACTTGCTTGGATCGGTACCACCGGAGTCACGACAGAACCATCGGACGCAGATTAATTGGCTAGCTTAACCTAATGGTTACACACCCAAAAGGGGGGACTGAAGGTGCAGAAAATTTGGATTTATTTTTAAGTGCCAGCCAGGACCTGCAGCTAGGGTGCCAAGTATACACAGACAATCACAGCTTTACATGAAAGCTAAAAACTTGTACAAAGGGCTCAGATGTAAATTTGCAATTAGAAAATGGGAGACACACATGGGTGGGGACACGGGATGACTCGATCAAGAAATGGGGAAGGCCATTTAACACCGTCTGATAACCTTGAACCACATCCAGTCAGCCCCCGTTAACCTTTTGTGTAGAACAAACATACATTCTTTGCTATCTTCAAAAAGAAAATGCCCAGTCTCTGCAGTGCAATTACTGTACAAGAACACAATTATCAGCCCACCAGGGGAGGGGGTGGGGTCATTGTGCTGTGGCCTTTGTCTAACTAATACCAATAAGTTGTAACTGATAGTAAAAAATATATAAACTGTGCTCATTTGAACCTCAGTAGTGAAGCACCTGGACTGCCCAGTGTTTGGTCCCCTCATGCATAATAAAGGAACCACTTGAATATTGCATCTGGACTCCGAGTGTTGAAATTTTGTACCAGAGACTTCCTCGGACCTTTCACTGTTGATGTGGTGTACATTAACTTGCAAAAGATGTTTGATACAGTGCCTCACAACCAACTTGTGAGCAAAGTTATAGCTCATGGAATAAAACGGTCAGTAGCAACATGGATACAAAATTGGCTGAGTGACAGGAAACAGAGACCAGTGGTTAATGGATGGTTTTTGGACTGGGTGAAGGTTTGCACTAAATTCCCCAGGAGTTGGTGTTGGGATCCTTGCTTTTCATGATATATATTAATGATCTAGACATTGGTGTACAGGGCACAATTTTAAAGTTTGTGGATGATATAAAACTTTGTGACCTGAGAAGGATATTGTAGAATTTCAAAAGGACAAAAGAATGGGTGGACAAGTGGCAGATGAAATTCAATGCAGAGAAGTGTGAAGTGATTCATTTTGATAGGAAGAATATGGAGAGACAATATAAAAATAATGGGTGCAATTCCAAGAGAGATGCAGAGCCTGGGTGTATATGTGCGCAAGTCATTAAAGGTGGCAGGCCAGGTTGAGAGAGTGATTAATAAAGCATACAGGTGCAGAGAGTACAAGAGCAAGGAGGTTATGTTAAAATTGCATAAAACACTGGTTCGGCCACAGCTGGAGTATTGTGCCCAGTTCTGGGCACTGCACTTTAGGAAGAATGTGAAGGCATTAGAGAGAATGCAGAAAAGGTTTATGAGAATGCTTCCAGGGATGAGGAACTTCAGTTACATAGGGTGTATGTAAATATAAGCTCAGCAGCTACAGGCCAGTCCTCTTAACTTCGGTGCAACGTTATGGGAAGAAGGCAAAGGAATGGCACTAGGTGAATTGCTCAGTCAGAGAGCTGGTGCAGACATGATGGGCTGAATGGCCTCCTCCTGTGCTGTAACTGTTCTGTGATGGTTGAGGCTTCAATTTTATTTCCATCATATAGCTGACCAGGAATCTCTCCCTCTTTTACTGCCTGTGATTGGTGGGTGTTGGAAGGATTTGCAGGTTGATAACCAATCAGTTTGGTGGTGTTATGAACACATATCACACATTGGCCACCAAGTCCTGGATTGGGTCTCGAAACTAGAGCTTCTGACTTAGAAGCAGGGATGCCACCCACTGCACCACAGGACCTCCTAAATAGCCATGTACACAATTATAATTCAAACTGCACAATTATCCTAGTGTTGACTGTCATTACACCCTTGTGTCACTGGTGGTGTTGTAGTGCCTCAGTTTTGTCTTTTCCAGCTTCCCAACCTATAGTTCAGAGAAACCTCCATGTGTCCCAACCAACTTTACTTTGTTGCCCTTTGGCAATTTGGGAAACAAGTATGTGATACAAAGCTAAAGGTAGAATTACTTTAAAATGAGAACTGAATAACATCTGTGCACCCTAGTCCAATTATCCTTTGCCCTGTAATTGCTTCACCCCAAGACATCACTAGGCTGTGACTGGTGTATTGAATGCTCCCAAATTAACTCCTGCATAAAAGTGAAGGTTGGAAGTTAGGGAAAAAAATCGACAGAAAACGAAAATCCTAGTAACCATTATGAAAATTGACAGAACGCAAATATAAATTGTTGGGATATGATTATCCTCTGATGTTATGGAGTCTGAACCATATGACCAGTGGAAGAATGAATTGGCTATGTGGGTGAGAGTTACCTCCCTACCAAAGAGGGAAAAAGATACAGGCCTGGTGTTGTCACTTCCTATAAGAAGCAAAATTAGATGTTTATTTTGTGAGCCGCATGCCCGTCAATTGGATAGTGATGAAGGTTTGGACTTTCTATTAGACTTCTTGAATTACATTTACAAAAAATGCCTATGACACATGACCAGACTTTGATAAATTTCTGGTCATATAGATCATTGAAAAATTATATAAGAGATAGACAAAATTTAATTTGTGGATCGCTATATCAGTACTAGGGTTTCAATTACTGGATTGTGCAGAGGTGTTTCATTTGGACAGGCTCCTAATTCTAACTGGTGTTCGATTCTCTGAGAGGGAGACCCTGTTGGATCAGATGTCTGCTATCTTGGTAGGTTTTCTTTGGCTCAGAGGACCAAGTTGAGATGTGCATTTGTGGCACAAAGGTATGGGGAGGTGGAGGGGGAAGGATTCCAACCTACACCAACTTACCAACAGCTATGGTACAATCTTACCAATTAACCTCTTCCAAAATAGCAACATACAACCCACATCTAACCAAGCATTTGATCTCAGGGCCCAAACATCCCACCCATGTTCACTAACAGTGAGGATCCCTGCAACTGGCAAGACCCCAGAGAATGGGGCTTTAAAACTTGGACTCTTTGATACAGAAGTTCAATTTATCAATTTACTTCTGTGTCTGGAGGCCTTAGTGTTGAGGTTCACCAGCAGAAAAACAAACAATAAAACTCTGTGTCATAATCCCATCAAACTCTGCCCAACCTAACCTGCCCAACTCTATCCAGCCCAACCTATCTCACCCATCTTTAGTCCACACATTTCTATCCTACCCATCCTTAGCCTGACCATCCATAGCCTACACAACCTTGTCCTACTCAACACCACCTTTTCTGACCATATCCTGCTCAACACGAACCTGCAATCTTAACCTACCCAAAACTATCCTGTCCATCACTTTCATACACAACCCTATTCTGCTCATCCCTGTTCTGCCCATCTCTATCCTAACCAACCTCGTCTTACCTCCTCATCCAGCTTTGGGTAACATGCAGCCTGTCCTGCCTGTGTGATAAAAGTAGGCATTAGGCCAAGGGAAAGTTAGTGACCTGCCCATTGCTAACCTAGTACAATTTCTTCAAGTCTTTCTGTGTCTCCATTAGGTAGCTGTGTTGAATCCATCAGCCATCTGTCCTTTACTGGACTGGGAGGTGTCGGTTAACTCAGTTGGCTAGATGGCTAGAGTGTGATGTAGAATGATGCCAGCCTCCAATGTGGTCCAATCCCCATAACAGCTGTGATAGCTCATGGAGGCCTGAGGCAGGACTTGCCTTGTCACTCAAGCTATATACAACCAATTGTCTCTCTATTGGAGAGAGGTGCCTATGGTCAATTGTTGGTCTATGACTACTGTAGCTGCTATAACAATCAAAAAAGTGTTGTAACATCCTGTGCCCACTCAGTGGCGCTGTACAACAACCTATGATGTAACAACACTGTTACACTTTCTGGCCACTTGATGTCTCTTGTTTCTGTGTTTCCACTTTCCACTATAGGGATGGATACAGGGTGGCCCATTGTACATTTCCTGCCATTTTGTCAACCACGGCAGCTAATTATCCCTGTAATCCCAATTCTGCACCTTTTTCCATATCCGTACTACTCTTACTTACCAAGCAAGTATCTATCTCCCTTTTGAATAGCTGAATTCATTTTCAATCTGCATCAGTGCATTTCACATTCAAAATCCCTTTGTGCGAAAAAGTTTTAGTTGGATGTACCTTAATACCAATTTAATTTGAAGATTAATTAATCTTAATCAATTAATTAATATGACATCTGCTACTTCAGAGACTGAAAGAACTCCACAAGCTGATTCAGGCATGACCTACCATTCATATAGAAGTGCCAACTCTCCCTATGGTGGGAGCACTCATTGAGTCAAAAAGTTTTGGTTTAAACTCCATTCCTGGTGCCTAAGCACATAATTGGGTATTGATATTTTGGTGCAGTACTGAAGGAATGCTGCACTGTCCTTATTTGGGATGTTATGCTCAGACCCTATCTGGAGGATGTAAAATATCCCATGGTACTATTCAAGAGGATCAGTGGATTTCTCCCAATGTCCTAGCCAACTTTTATCCCTCAACCATCCCTGCCACAAACAGACTAGCTAACCATTTATCTGACTTGTTGCTTGTGGACCATTGCTAAGGGCACCACGTTTCCTACATTATAACAGCGCTCAAAATTGAAAAACAATCCTTTGGCTGTAAAGTGATTTGAGATGTCCTGAGGATGTGAAAAGTGCTATAAAAAAGAAAATACTTTTAGTCTTCTTTCTAATCAGCAGACTGACTTCTATGCAATCGAAAATCAGGAGAAATGTATAACAGGTGACTGACCCAATATCACCTATTTGCCACTATCACCTAAAGTCATAATTATTGCCACAGAATTCCATTGGAGCTGTATTGTGTGCATGCACAGTGTACCACCAATGCAGTGTTGTGTACACACAGTGTACCACCAATGCAGTGTTGCATGCACAGTGTAGCATCAATGCAGTATTGTGTGCAGTGTGCCACCAATGCAGTATTGTGTGCACAGCACACAGTGTACCATCAATTCAGTATTGAACACACACAATGTACTACCAACACAGTATTGAATGCACACTGTGTACTACCAATGCCATATACTGTGCACAGTGTACCACCAATGCAGTATTATGTGCACACAGTGTACCATCAATGCCGTATTATGTGCACACAGTGTACCATCAGTGCAGTAATGTGTGCATACACACTGACTCCAAACTATAGTGCATGAGAAGGCGGTTTGTTCATTTGAATTCTACACAATGGTAATGTTGTGTATGTGGATGTCTGCTGCCTTTTTTGTGGTATTACACTGAGTGTGTTGAATATGTTTGTTTTTCACAATGACTGTCTTGTGTTGAGTGTCTGAAAATTCTCTCTCATTTGCCTGTGGGACACATGGGGTAGGATTTCTGCTTTGTCTGCAACCAATGATCCAGGTGTAGCACCTAAAGTTGCACTAGTTTTGAGATATCTTTGATTTTCACTCCAGCTTCCTTTGTGTATTGCCAAACATTGAGGGGTAAATATTAGCTGGGGCAGAGGGGAGAAGTCTCCTGTTCTGCTTTGAAATGGTTCTGTGGGATCTTTTCAGTTCACCTGAGAAGGCAGATGTGGTCTCAGTTTAACATCTCAGCAGAAAGACAGCACCTTCGACAGTGCAGCACTCCCTCAGTACTGCAATGAAGTGTCAGCCTAGTAACCCACAACTAACCAGTTCAGACTTAAGAGTGCTACTCACTGAACCACCGCTGACAAAGCAGTCCTGACAACGGATCCACAGCCAAACAGTGGTATATTCTCTCCTCACTTGCTGACTGACCTGGCCTAGAATTTCTGCCCGCATTTACCTTTGTTGGGTTGAATTGTGAGTGAGTGCAAAGTGTATACGGTTGTGATTGGATAGGGGTCGCACACTGAAATTCAACAGTTCTTAAATTAAATGCCAAGTTTGAAACTGAACCTTCCTGTTACCCCTTTACAGATTTAGAATTATAATTGCCAACTCATCCTAGTCCTTCTTTCCTTTGCAGCTATTCCGCACCCCCGCCCCCACCCCAGTCACTTTTTGCACTACTCAATAGTAATTGGGAACTGGCTGCAAAACAATGTCAAGGGCTGATCTCCCTCTGTCGGTCTGGACTGTCAAAGCAGTCAATCTGTCATGACTGACTGAGTAGGTTAGCTGCTGAATGATCATTTCTCCGAGAGCGACTGGAGAGGGAGAGAGAGAGTGAGATAAAGAAAGACAGGGAGAGACCCAGACACAGAGAGGGACACTATTACTGTTTCATCCCGACTTTTGCAATTAATGTAGAGATAAATGATTTTTAAAAAAATCACCAGAAGGTTCTTTAGCAACAAACTCATTTTTTAAATCCAGTAACAAACTCTATTCCAACGTGCATGTTTTCTCTCAGCCCCCGAGATTTGTCTTTTCCAAACAAGCAAAGATGGCTGAAGTTGACCAAAATTTGTTATATTTGGGCTGGATTAAACGTGTCCAGTACTTGCCAGTGTACATGTGTGCTTGCGAGTGTATGCGTGAGTGAGAGCATGTGATTGTGTGTCGGAGAATGAGTGTGTGCATACACTAAAATTGTGAAAATGTGAATGTTAATGTGGGCCCGTGAGTGTGTCTGTGACTGTGTTGGATTTGTCCGTGAGTTGCATTTGTAAATGGGTCGGATGAAATGCGATTGGATTTGTGAATACAAGTGTCCATGTGTACTGTTTGCTGATTGTGAGTGTTTCGGGTCGGGGGTTGTGAAAGTGTGAGTACCCGCTCGGATAGGAACCTGGGGGTACCAAGCTCCTTACAGAAACCGCCCAATTTTAATCTTCACTGAAATCAACGGGAATGAATGAAAATCGAACAGTTTCTATAATGTACGACTAATCGGCATCGCCTGTTTTACGTCCAATCCGCAAGTGGAAAATCACACCAGGCACTCGCACACTTGGCTGAAATTTGTGGTTTGTCATTTGTGAATTTGTTGGGCCTGTGAGGGAGTTTGTATTTTGTGTGCGTTGGCTGCGAGAATTGTGCTTGTGAACAGGTGTGAATACTTCTGTTCAGCGCTCAGTTGGCGAGTGAGTGTGTGTGTGTGCCTGTTGAATGTGTGAATATCTTGGGGCTGGTGACTATTGATTGTGATAGTGAGGGTGAGTTGTGAGCGTCGGAGCTGAGTCTATAACTACATTGAGTGTGTTTGTGTGTGTGTGTTGGTTCTGAAACTCTGCAGCTGTTGGCTTTCTACATGAAGTTTGTTAGTGTCTGATTTGTGTTGAGAGAGAGTTAGGCTTGTGAGTGTGAGCGTGTTGTGTTTGACTCTGAGTGTGTGTGGTGTGTTTGACTCTGAGTGCTGTGTTGATAGTGTGAGTGCGGGTGTGTTGGGGTGTTAAGTGCGTGTGATGGTTTATGTGAGGGCAGTTTTATCAAAGGGCTGTTTTCGTGTGAGTGAGAACTGAAAGGGGCCTTGAAAGTGTGGGAATGTGTCTGGGGAATGTGAGCGTTTGTTTCTGGATGATTTAGCTCTTGTGAGCGGTGATGTTCACTGCAGAAAATCACAGGATGGCTGTGGAGAGTGGGAGTGTGTGTTTAAAGGGGTGGGGAAGGGGGGGGGGTGGGGTGGTGGTGGAGAACAGTTTTGATCAGTATGAAGGAGGGTGAGGGGGGTGGGGGTGGGGGTGGGTGCCTTTGTAGCCTGAATGTATGGACCTATGTTTGTAGTTTACAGGGTAGGTCCTCTGGCCAGAGTCTGGCGCCTCTCAGCCTGGGAACTCCAGCCATTCTCAACTTGTTCACCGAGCGGAACATCTGCTCAGTTCCAGGGCACTGACCCCAGGGTGAAAGGTCAGGGCCCCTAATAGTTAGCTTCCCTCTTTTGCACAAATTGAGAAGCCTCGGCAGCACACAGGACGGGAGAGAGAGAAAAAAAGGAGCAAGGAGTTCAAACAGGCCTTAAATAGCACCATCGCGCCTCGCTAGCTTTCTGCCTCAAAGACTCTGCATGGCTGGACTTGTCTCCTGCAAACCTGCACTTAAAGAGACCAATGCACAATGTAAACCACTCAATACATTCATCTTGTCTTTTAACAAATAGACTGAAATATGCTCAGTGCAGCCACACAGCTTAGCCCTTGGAAGAATTTTACTTGAGATTGCAGATTATGTGCCATTCATTTTTCACCCCCTCCTTGTAGCCCATTTGTAAAATGCAGCAGAGTCCTGCACACATGAAAAGATGGTATATTCATTGCAAAAAAACGTTCGTTCTGAACAGTATTCTTCATTGTGGCAGCCCATGCTCTCAGCCTGTGATAGCAAAATCTCCAAAATGTTAATAAGGTCAAACTCCACTTTGCCATCTTTAGATGGATGGTGGGGGGTGGGGGGTGGGAGCGGTGGGCAAGGGTGAGGGGTGGGTAGTGAAGAAGGGGCTTTATCACCCGGTTGTCAGTGATGGAATCACTGAGAATACAGAATGTGGCGGGAGATATTTTTGCAGATAATGGATATTGTCTGAAAACTTGCGCCGAGAGACAGGGTGACCCACAGCAGCACAGGCTTCAAAGTGTCCAATGGGTCATCACGCTGATCCCCAGCTTTGAATGAACTAAGATCCCATTCAATGAATCTGCTTTGCCAGGGAATGCTGAAACTCTCCCATAATCTCCAAAACCTTCAAAGGAATGCCCCTCGTGTGGGATATCTTTTACCCATTTTTTTTAAACTAAATACAAAGCAACTGAGTGTAAATCGCCTGAAAAGATGACGCTGCATCAAGTGCATGTAGAAAAAGATAATATATTGCCAAATTTCTCTCCTTGTGGCTTTCAAAAGCAAATTTTATAATTATCTAAAGAGAAGAAAGTTATAGAGCTTTGGGGCAAAGACAGGGGCATGGGACTAACTGAGTTGCTCTTGCGGAGAGCTGGCACAGACAGGATGGGCCAAGTGGCCTCCTGTGCTGTAATCATTCTATGATTCATCTCGTGTGAGCACTGAATCCTGGGTTGCGGATCCCTGTCTCTGCTACCTGACAGCACCAGTCCCTGTCTACCACCTGGCTTCCAAGCAATGTTCCCGCTAAATTGCGCGCATGAGAAGACACAGAGCAGCCTGACAGGTACTGCAACGGGCCTTGTTCTGTGATAAAATATGTGTGTGTGCAACCATGCAGAAAATCTAAAGGGGACGTGCACAACACAGTAATTCTAAAGGCAACATTGCTGTCTAGTACCAGACCACCTCTACTAATTGGGTCTCTAAAAGCAGGTTCCCATTTTTCTAGCACCTGTTTTCCTAGCACCTGTTTTTCTCGTACCCATTTTTCTAGCACCCATTTTTCTAGTACCTGTTTTTCTAGCACCTGTTTTTCTTGTGTCTGTTTTTCAAATACCTGTTTTTCTAGTGCCTGCTTTTCTAGTACCTGCTTTTCTAGCACCTGTTTTTCTCGTACCCATTTTTCTAGCACCTGTTTTTCTAGTACCTGTTTCTCTAGCACCTGTTTTTCTTGTGTCTGTTTTTCAAATACCTGTGTTCCTAGCACCTGTTTTTCTAGCACCTGTTTTTCTAGCACCTGTTTTTCTAGCACCTGTTTTCTTAGCACCTGTTTTTCTAGCACCTGTTTTTCTAGCACCCGTTTTTCTAGTACCTGTTTCTCTAGCACCTGTTTTTCTTGTGTCTGTTTTTCAAATACCTGTTTTCCTAGCACCTGTTTTTCTAGCACCTGTGTTCCTAGCACCTGTTTTTCTAGCACCTGTTTTCCTAGCACCTGTTTTTCTAACACCTGTTTTCCTAGCACCTGTTTTTCTAGCTCCCGTCTTTCTTGAACCAGACCACTTATAGGATCTGATCCTTTACCTTGATTACCTTAACTACCTGGTCCACTACCATCAGGCCCCTCTACAACCAGGACCCCTTTACTGCCAGGCCTCCCTACTAGGGAGTAGCAGGCCCAAGTGGCCACCTTCAGGAGTTGAAGATCAATCTGCAGGACACTGTGGTGTGCAACCCTGGAGAAAATTCTTAAGGACATAAAAATGATTGTTTCTTTGTCATTTTCTTTGAACATTTCTCTTTACCAGATATAAAAATATTGAAAATGGGGAAAAGGCTGTTTGGCTAACAGTTAAGCGTCATCCAATTGGGTAATGAGTCCTTTTGCTTTGCAGTTGCCATAGGAAGGTGGTACGTCACAAGGATGGATGTGTTGGCTGACTAATGGCTGGAGCGTGAGGGCAAATCATGTGATGAAACCTCCAAGAATACATTTAATCACCTTTGGCAAGCCTACTTCAAATATAAACCTGGACACTGTTGGCAAGCTGACCAAACTTCCCACCATCCACTTTTGCAACAAGAAATGACAATTTGCAGCAGGAACCCCAACTGATTTCCTTTCCTCCTCCATTTCCAACCCAGTGGCGCTGAGGCTAATTTAATACTCCTACTGTCTCCCAGGCTAAGATCAACCTACACGAATAGATGTATCGTCCTAAATAAAATACGTTCAATGAGAATTCATACATTGTAAGATCAATCTCAGCATATTAATAAAAAGTAGCAGACACTGTTTTAGAACAATGCTTCTTAATGATTGAGAGGTTTGATTGAGGGTGTCCAGAGTTAGATATAGAGCAGACTGTTAGAAGTGCCTGGCCATTTCCTTAGATGAATGTTAATCTCCTTAACTATTTCCAGGTTTCTATATTCTGTCTTTACAGTGGGCTCCGTGTTATTTATCCAGCTTTCCTTTTATATGCCCCCCTTTTTTCATTGGGATCCTAGTTTTCACACTTCCTGGATATTGGCAGAATCCAGTCAGACCTGTCCTGTTGGGACACAATTTGGTTTATTTAATTATTTAATGGGATCTGTCTTCATGTAAAAGTTTTTTTGGCAACTCTTTCTTTTCAGTTTGGTTAGTTTACAAACATTCAACAACATGATGCATTTGTCACAGAAACACAATGCCGTAGCTCCAGTCTGAAATCTCATTCTTGCTAAATTGGTATGAAACTTATGTGGTTTTCTACCTCACTAAAGAAAATAAGACTTGCCAAACAGTTATTCATGGGAACGCCTGGAAACATGCAGTGCACTCATGCAGTGAGATATATACTCCCATTCTTTTTGTCCCTGTGGAGTATGGAAGACAGGAACAGTCAGGAGCCATGTGTTCATGCACACACACATGCACATACAAATAGACAACAGGCACAAATATACACAGCAAGCAAAGATACACGCACATACAAATAGACACAAAAATACACACAAATTTACATGCAAGCACAGACACATACACACCACAAAAAGACATACACACCACAAATATACACACAAATATATGCAAGCACAGGCATACACAAATAGACATCCATACACAAATATACACACAGATCAACACGCAAGCACAGGCACACACACACACTAATAGACGCACATGCATATACACACGCAAATAGACACATAAGCACAAATATGCATGCAAATAGACCCACAAGCACAGACAACACACACAAATAGATACACACACACAGCCATACACACAAACAGGCACATAAGCACAGGAATACAGATAGACACCAATCCACATAAAAGCACACACACACACGCGCATGAATGCATGCAGACAGACACATGCCCACAGAGGTAAATGCAAACAGACATTTACTGCATGTATATAAATGCATACATTCAGATATGCAAATATGCTGCAGGCACACATAGACACATACACAGACATGCATGAACGGAAACATACAAATTGCACACACATGCACAGACATGCACATGCATACAGGAATATTCAGGCAGACATTCTAAACCTGCGCACCATTTATTCTCAAACCTAAAGGTTCAAAACAACTAGAGGATTACTGATATTAATTTTCAGTCTAGCCCACCAATTCCCCAGATGGATGTTTACCCCAATAAATACATTCAGCCTGCTCCATTCCAGCTTCATGTCAAGTTCCCTAGCTTCCACTTTATATATTCCATTTTTGAATGAGGTGCTAGTTTTCATGAACTCTGACTGGATCCAACTATTCCCAGATTGAACGAGATCTACGCTCTTGTAATTAAAACTTTATGAGGTTCCTTCTGCAAATGTTCAAATGATTAACCTTAACAATTACAAGGCTCTAACAGGATAGTAAAAGTGTTTCTTGCCTTTCATTAACAGCAGTGTGAAACTGACTTTTGTGTTAATTACCCTTGCAATTTCACCCCCCCACCCTGATTTCTGTCAATACAGTTCTCATAAATTGTGCATCATATACTGAGTTCAAGTTTTCATCACTTATTCTGATCATTCACTGTGTTTTATATTTGTTTAGGAGCTTGTATCAAGTTCCACTGTGTTGTCGCTGAGGATAACTCCAGTCTGTAAATGAGGTTAAAAAAATATTGTTCAGTAATGTACACAATGCCTGTTGTTCACTGTGCTGTGCTATAATATTAACTGGGTCTGTTACTTACTCAGTTGTGTAGTGTGTTTTGATATAATATACTTGGTTTGATATTCATTGTGCTGTGTGCTATATCATACACACAGGGACTATTATTCACTGTTACCTGGAAAAACTCAGCAGGTCTGGCAGCATCGGCGGAGAAGAAAAGAGTTGACGTTTCGAGTCCTCATGACCCTTCGACAGAACTTGAGTTCGAGTCCAGGAAAGAGCTGAAATATAAGCTGGTTTAAGGTGTGTGTGTGGGGGGCGGAGAGATAGAGAGACAGAGAGGTGGAGGGGGTTGGTGTGGTTGTAGCGACAAACAAGCAGTGATAGAAGCAGATCATCAAAAGATGTCAACAACAATAGTACAATAGAACACATAGGTGTTAAAGTTAAAGTTGGTGATATTATCTAAACGAATGTGCTAATTAAGAATGGATGGTAGGGCACTCAAGGTATAGCTCTAGTGGGTTTGTTTTTTTTTTATTTTATATAATGGAAATTCCATTATATAAAATAAAAAAAAACAAACCCACTAGAGCTATACCTTGAGTGCCCTACCATCCATTCTTAATTAGCACATTCGTTTAGATAATATCACCAACTTTAACTTTAACTTTAACACCTATGTGTTCTATTGTACTATTGTTGTTGACATCTTTTGATGATCTGCTTCTATCACTGCTTGTTTGTCACTACAACCACACCAACCCCCTCCACCTCTCTGTCTCTCCATCTCTCCGCCCCCCACACACACACCTTAAACCAGCTTATATTTCAGCTCTTTCCTGGACTCGAACTCAAGTTCTGTCGAAGGGTCATGAGGACTCGAAACGTCAACTCTTTTCTTCTCCGCCGATGCTGCCAGACCTGCTGAGTTTTTCCAGGTAATTCTGTTTTTGTTTTGGATTTCCAGCATCCGCAGTTTTTTTGTTTTTTTCTCTATTATTCACTGTGTTGTGTGTTCTATAAGATACACAGTTTTTTATTCACTCTCCTATTACAGATGATATAATATACGCTGAGTCTGTATCCACTTTGCTGTGTGTTCCTACCAAATGCTATTCACTGTTCTGTGTGTTAATATATAAACTGCACTTTAATATTCCAGAAAACCAAGTGGTGAAGGACAAAATGAGAGCCGATCTTTACACACTTTTATCAGCATTTATTTACGAAGCTATCCATTACAAACATGTACCTCCTAACCCAACAGCCATAGTTTCGGTCTGTTCCTATTTACAGGGGCACAAGTGAATACCCAGTTAACGCCTACCACCTGCGTACAATTAAACGCAATTAATATGCCATTAACAGATTCCCTTCTTTCTCTTTAATTAAGAACTACAGTTTATATCTACAGCCAAAATTTCAAAACAAATTAAATACCTCCATATCCTGTACAAAGCATTACGTTATGAGATGCCCCTCCTCTAGGAACAGTAACAATTTCTTTGTACATGCACTTCTTCTTTTTGACTTGTATCCGCTCATTTAATTATAGAGATTTCAAAGAAACATGGAACCATAGAATGATGTCAGCACAGAAAAAGGACATTCAGCCCTTCATTTACATACCATCATTCCTTTCTCTCTAGCATTTGTTTCAAGAAAGTAAAGTCAATCAGAACCTATTTTCAATTACACTTTTCATAGAGTGTATTATCCCACCATGAACGATTATCTACATAAAATTCAATGGGTATACTATCTTCAGTCCTCCCATTGTACAGGATCTCTTCTAAAATATTAGAATCACACACCCGCTGTCTCCACTTGATCCACTGTTTCTGCAGCCAGAATACTTTTAGCAATTCTTTTTAGTTTCTTAGCTTCTCAAGTTAAAGGACATTTCCTGTTTTCACCCATAAAAAATTATGAAATTTCTAGTGCACTAGAATGTCAAGAATATTAACATATGAAAGATGGCTGAAAATGACCAGCTTTATTTTCTTTGGGTCACCTAAAGGTGGGAACACATTTATCCAGATTTAACTTTTTTTTAGTGTTTTTGTTGCCCTTAAAGCATTTGCTAATTTAGGGCTGTTCATTGTAGTACAAAATTCCCACACACCATGACTAGTATTTGGTTGAATCTGTGTGTACAGCCAATTCAGCTGAACAATCAAGCTTCACGATTGCTTTGACTCTTCTTTAGATATAACATTATGGCTGAATTACACAAGGCACTGGATTCTCCATCACCCCCTCCACTCCAACCAAAGAGTTGCGGGGAATCTGCCGAGGGTAACGCAACAATTAGGAGCACAAGTAAATCACATGGCCAGTTGAACCTGCTCTGCCCCTCAACATGATTATGACTAACCATTGGTTTCAACTCCACTTTCCAGCCAGTTCCTTGATTCCCTGAGAGACCAAAAATCTGTATATCCCAGCCTTAAATGTATTCAGTGATGGAGCATCCACAGCCCTCTGGGGTAGAGAATTCCAAAGATTCACAACTCTTTGAGCAAAGTAATTTCTCCAGCTGCCCCTGGCCGTTTAGCGGCTAATTGACCATTAATAGACCGGAGGTGGGATTTCTGCTCTTTTGGATCATGAAGTCCCACCTCAGAGAGTGGCTGGCCAATCAAAGGTTGGCAGGCCTCCAACACTGGCAGTGCCACTGAGAGCAGTGGCCACTGCCAAATATTGGCCTCGGGGCTTGAGGAGTTGTGCAGAACTGTAACACAGCCTTGTGAATGTTTCGGGTCTCATCAAGCTGGCAGGTCCTGGCGAGGGGTGTGCCATGCTGGGGTTTGAGAGAACATCGGCTCACGCGAACCTGGGGGTGGTGGTAGGGGGGCTTTGATGGGCCCATGGGGACCTGTTAAGGAAGGATTACCTCCCTGCCGCCTACCAGCCTTTGCGGGGAAACCTGTCAGGCTGGATGTTTGATGTGGGCTTCTCCCGCTGCCAGTTAAATTCCAGCAGCGGCAGGATGAGGCCCTTAAGTGGGCCCAATTGATGAGTGGGCCATCCAATGCCACGATGCTGGTTAAGTTGCGGTTGGGGCAGGGACAGGCAGATGGGCTGCTTGCTGGCTTTTACTTGCCCCTCTCACCACCATCCCACCCTAGCCTTCAAACTCGCCATTGGAGGAGTGTATAATTCAGCCCTATCTTACTGTGATGACCTTGTAGGATTAACCAGGGCGGGAGTAGTTCTCTATAATTAGGATTGTTGATTTAAAGTTATTCCAGATCTACTCTGCTTAATATCTAAACAAATATATTTAAAAGCCCCACAAGCCTGACTCCGAACTTTTAAGTTTTACTCTAAGCTTATTAATAGCACATTTCTCAAATTCCCCTGTACCATCCCAAAATAAATCATCAACATGCATCATGAAGATGCCTTAAAGTTTTCCTTTATGCTACCAATAAAACATTACGGGATTAGTTGAAGACAATCTATTTTCAGCACAGCAGATGGCACTGAAAACTAACACACTCCGCCATCATCATTCAGACCATAGAGGCATTTGTTTAGTTTCCGTAGTTTTCTTTCTGTATCTGCTGCCTCTTTAGGTGGTTTCAAAAATACTTTTCTCTGAAAGGTATCACCCTGCAGAAATGTGGCTTTTATGTCAATTGACCTACACTCCCTTGAATAGATGGTAAAAAGAGCTAAAAATATTTTTCATATTACTGTCCCAGCGATGGGAGATTCCACTCTAACCTCTGTACCTCTCAGTTCGTCTCCAAACCCCTCAGCAACTTGCTTCACTTTAGCCTTGCAAGTCCGATCTGCAGGGACCTTTTTTGCGTCATGCCAAGTGAAGGCATGTAATATTCATAACTTTAAAGATACGAACTTTATTCATTGTGAACTCTGAAATGAGCCTTTTCTTTTTAAAATAAGCAATGGTGCTGCTGCAAAGATGGCTGCTGAAGGTAAACTGGCCTGGGTTTTGTATTCAAAAACTAACTCACTAACGGTCACAAAAAGGCACATCCCAGATGAAAAGAATCGAACACCACCCACCCTGAGACCAACAGAAGACATTCCCGAATTAAGTGGGTTTTTCTGAAACAAAGAAAGTGATCTTAATCCCCTCAGGATGAATGTCTGAAAACAATAAACCAGGATGTGACTAATCAACCCAAGACCACCACCATATTTGGAAAATCTGCAATTGTGAGGATTCACAATGGTAAGGCAGCCATGTTTGTCCTTTCGTAATCTTTAAATGCTGACTGAAGAAAGTCAGACTTAGCAGCAATAGGAAGGGCAATGACATCTATGCCTTAAGAACCCAGAGGCTATAACATTATAAAGTCTCCAAGCCCATTCCCTATCACCAATACAGAAAAGTTATCTCCTGATAATGAGACTGCAAGCAACCTACTTTGTGATCTACAGAAAGTCGGTCCTTTCAAGAGAATCCTAAAACGACTTTGATATATGACTTTGGCTGTTGAATTCACCTAAACTACCCTTCAGGAGTGAAGATTTCTTCTTCACCAGGTCTGCAACACATGTTTTCCAGAACAAGACAATCATGCGAATTATGAACTATTCTTTCCGCTTATAACATGTAAAACTCTACTATCCTCTGTACTATCCTTGAGAGTGTTTGTGTGTATGACTGCATGAGTGAGTGCTGTAACTCTAGATTTCAGAGTGAGCAAGTAAATAAACAATCCTCTTTCTTTATTTAAACCCACGAAAAGCTTGCTGCTTTTCAAATTGTCCACACACTCGGGTAAAAACACACACATATCTTCCTCTCGAAAACTTACTGATTTCAAACAGTTTGAGAGGGAACAAGGAGTTCAGCAGTTCTCTCTCACCCTGTTTGTGACATCATTTGTGACAAAGTTGGCCGATCCTTACCCAGTACCTCAGAATAAACTCAAAATATCTTCAACTATCTAACTCCCTTTATTTTGACTGTCTTATTAGTTTATCCTGAGGTTTATTGACAGTCACCAAAACTTCACTATCATCAAGACTTCTGCCCCTAGCTCTGTTGTGTGACTTTTCTGTGGCCTTTATCCAACCTATACAAGCTAAGATCTCTATTTCCATTTTGATGTCTGTTGGGATTGCTACTGCAAGACTGCCCCCTTGCACTATTGGAAGCTCTTTCTCCAGTATATTATCATTTCCTGACATAAGAGTCATTTCTAGATCCAATATCAATACTTGCACTGGGCTTTCTTACTTTCCACTCTTTCGCCCTATTCCATTAATCTATGGATCTCACTTCTTGGCCATCACCCTGAACAGTCAGCCATTATTTAAATTTGCCATTTGCTTTTCCTGCACATCCCACAATTGTCGCAACCCTCCATTCTTTAGACCCCCCTATAATATATGTCACTCGAATACCCAATCTCGGCTATTGTCCTGCTTTCTGCCATGGCCACAATTGCTACTTGGGTTTTAGTTTCCTGCCTGAAAAAAATTTCTTAGTTTCCAACCTTCACTTTTAGACAGCCATTGTCTGCTGTTATGTTATACTTCAGAGAGCTAGGTGGTGAAGTATAGAATCGGAGTCAATCTTTACAGGCTTTTATAAACATTTATTTACTGAGATGCGTATTACAAGCATGTATCTCCAAATCCAACAACAACAGTTTCAGTCTGTTCATATTCATAGAATCCCCAGTTAAGGCCCACCTTTACACATAAAATGCAATTAGCTTGCACAAGGTGTGTTATTCATTGTACTTTATTCTTATATAATGTAAACAGGATCTGTTATTCACTCTACTGTGTTATGACATAATACAAACAGGGTCTGATATTACTGTGATGTGTTATTATTTAAGATACTGTTCACTGTACTGCGTTATTATATACAATGGGTCTGTTAGTCACTGTTCTGTGCATTGTGCTTCTATATAATATACACAGGTTGTTTTATTTACGCCCCCGTTTCTTATGATATACGCAGAATGTGATATTCATTGTGCTCTGCTATGTGTTATATAACACATGAACCATCTGTTTTTCCTTTGTTGTACGTTATTATATAGTATTAACAGTGTCTGTTATTCACTATGCTGTTCTGTTATTGTATTATAAAAAACACGATTTATTATTCACCATACTGTATTTATTATGTAATATGACATAACAGGGTCTGTTATTCAGTGTGCTGTGCATTATTAATAAATATACACACGTGTTATTCGCTACAGTCTGTGTGCACGTATATACGGAGTGTGTTATTCATACTGCTGTGTTGTGCATTATTATATGATATAAACAGGGTCTTATATTCATTTTTCTGCATTTTATTATGCAATATACATAGGGTTTTTAATTCACTTTGTGATGTGTTATAACATAGACAGATTATATAATTCACTGTATTGTGTCTCACCATATCATTTACATAGACTCTGTTGTACACTGAGACTTATGTATTATACAATTTACACAAGGTCCGTCATTCAATGTACTTTGTGAATTGCATATTATACACAGGTACTGTTATTCATTTTGTGTTATATAATTTTTACAGGAATTATTACTCACCTTACTGTGTGGTGTATTATTACATTATATGCACTGAGTCTGTTATAGTGTGCGCTTGTTATTATATATCATACACAACATCTGTTATTCACTGCATTTGTACTTTTATACAATGAATACCGGCTTTATCATTCACTGTTATTATGTAATTTACGGAGGGTTTATTATCTAGAACCAGCAATCAGACCTAGGGCTGAATTTCCTCCTGAGGGAGGGGTTTATGGTGGTGGCACCTGGTGTGGGTGCCGTTTCTGTTTCGTCACTTTGTGGCACTATGTGGCTTGCTGCCTATGGAGACCAGCCAATTAAGGACATGAGGTACGTCTGTTCCTGGGCACGATTTGGCAACGCAGGTGGTGACTTCGAGAATTGCAGATGTCATATTTCAAGGCCTATCAGTTGTGTGTTCACTGCAACTTGGACAAAGAAGTCCTCCCTGTTCCTTCCTTCTGCTGCTGCTATCCTCCTGGAAGACTCACCTGATTAAGCAGCTCACTGGAAGCAACAGGGGTAGGAGGAAGACCCCAGCTGGCCCCACGGTTCAGCGCTGCCTCCCTGCAGATTCCCCTCCACACGGCAAAGGCAAGGCAGGAGGCCCTCTTCCTCAAGAACAGGAAAAGGAGGTGGCCCCGCCTGGATAGAGATTGCAGAGGGGTCAGCAGCCCTGGGGTCACCCAGAGAACCTGGATCCAGTGCCGTAAGTGCCTTAATGACCTCATTTGGTTTGTCAAGTTGAACACTCCGCACCTCTTTTACCTTTGACACTCCCATGTGGCAATGCAAGAGGGTGCAGTTAGTGCAGTCAGTGGCACATGAGGGTGGGGGCAGGGTAGTGTCAGGAAGCACCAGATCCTGTCAGAGACATGGCTGCATCTTGGTGAGAGGCACCCATCCGTTTTTGCCAACTTCAACGCAAGGCACTTAGAGAGTGACCATGTGCAGGTGGCCTTTGTGTGCCCCCAACATGGACCTCTGGACCGCCCAGCAGCATAGGCCAGGCGCTTGTCTTGTAGGTAAATTAACAGTCACCCTTTTTGTGCTTGCAGGAGAAGATGGCACACAACAGCAGAGACTGGCAGAGTGGTGCCATCCCCATGGCAGAGGAGGCCCTGGTATGCCAACGATGTGGCCATATGATTGCTGAAGGAAAGACAGGAGTGCCAGCATAAAAGGGTGAGTTAACAAGTGTGGGTACATATGGCACACACCAGGCATAGTGCTCATGTGACCATGGTACTTCACAGCTGGCATAGCTGGGGTGAGGAAATGGGAATCCCTTAACATTCACATATGTATGTTCTTTCTTGAAAGTCAGGGTCAAGCTGAGTCATAAGGGTTTGAGAGGCTGGGGGCCAGCTGGTTATCTTGAGGAGGAGGAGCGGTCCTCAGAGGCTGCAGTGTCACTTCATTCCCTCACCTTCCACTGGAGCAGATGCTCATCACTTTGTTGGGTATGTGTTTGTGATTTGATTTCGGGTCACAAGCTGGTGAGCACTTTACAGACGTGTCCGAGCAGCTGACGGAGACTGTGACAGTCACAGGACTGTGGGAGCGAGGCCAATGCTGAGCCCCAGGCTGCTGGCCTGCCTTTAGAGTGGGATGCAAACTGCAGTGAGAGGTGAGGGAACATCTGGCAGAGCTCCCAGAGGCTATACACACCCATGAGCGTCAGCTGTGTCTCAATTGGTAGCACTCTCACCTCAGTCACAAGGTTCTGGGTTCAAGTCCCACTCCAAGCCTTGAGCACAAATAAAGAAGCTGAATTTCCAGTGCAGTACTGAGGGAGTGCTGCGTTCTCGGAGGTGCTGTCTTTCGAATGAGATGTTAAACCAAGGCCCCAGCTGTCTGCATGGGTGGATGTAAAAGATCCCATGGCAACATTTTGAAGAAGAGCAGGTGAGATATCCCTGGTGTCCTGGCTAATGTTTATCCCTCATTTAACATTACAAAAAGAAACAGATTATTCGGTCTTTATTGCATTGCTGTTTGTGGGAGTTTGCTCTGTGCGTTTCTTATATTGCAGCAGTGGAATACACTACAAAGTACTTCATTAGCTGTAAAGTGCTTTGGGGTCAAGAAAAGTGTGAAATTTCTTTTTTCTCTCATGCACAGATGATGGAAGAGTCCATCCAGGCCATGAGTGCTGCCATGTCTTCTGATGGGCGCACAGTTTGCTTGCTCCATGGAGAGATTGGCAACGCTCATGGAGAGTCTGAACGAGCCCAGTGGATGCCAGAGATGTACGTGGACCACCGGACCACCGCATTATCCATGAGCTGAATGCAGCAGTGGCAAGGTGAGAGAGGGACAGAGCGTCTGGATTCCTTACCAGACCCTTGTCCCTATCAGGTCAGCAGGAAGGTACAAGTGTGCCTTGTGAGGGTGGAGGAATGGCTGTCTTCTCCATCTGGTAACTCCTCTCAGGGTGCTCTTGGTGTGGACAGCATCCCCTGAGCCCCTCGACCAGTGACATCATTGCCTCAAAAAGCCACAGCGACAGGCGAGGGTCCTGCTCCTGTGCTGGAGACCCTCAGCATGCCAAGGCTCTCCAAACCTCAGGGGACCAGAAACAGCCACTAAGATCATCTCAAGCCACAGCAGCACAATCAGCAGGCTCCACTTCAGCTGCAAATGCAGGGGGAGCACCTCATCGGAACACTCGGAGGAGAGTTTCAGAAGAGCATCTAACTGCTGTCGGGTTTCATGGGGAATAGCAATATTTATGTGTCAAGTCTCTTTTTTGCTGCGCTTCTCAATAAATCTTTCACTCATTTTTACTTTTCATTCCAATTCCTACTGCTCTGTGAGCTCGGAACATCTTCAGTCTGTCCGTAAGTATGACCCAGACCTCCCTGTCGTTTGCCATTTTAACACACCACCCTGCTCTCATGCCCACATGTCCAGCCTTGGCCTGCTGAAATGTTCCAGTGAAGCTCAACGCAAACTGGAGGAACAGCACCTCATCTTCCAATTAGGCACTTTACAGCCTTCCGGACTTAACGTTTGGTCATCTCTTTGACCTTGCCATTGTGCACCGTGGGCACTGGTCGAAGAGTTGCAAAATGAAGGAGGTGACCGTCGGACTGATTAAACATAAGGTTTTATTGGAATCTTTCTGAAAAGGCATAAACGTCACAGGAAATGGCTCTGAATTAGGGTGTCTTGAGCCTCCTTTGAGTGTACCCCACTTTGCCTTGTCTGTGGTCCAGGGAGTCCCTGATCTTGCATCATCGCCTGGTCAGCAGCCTTCTCCACATGCTCCTCGTGGCAGGAGGCATCACATTCGATGATGCCCTCATTGTTCACTGCACCCCACTCTTCCCCCACTGCAGCACTTGGCTGTTCAGTGCACAGCAGGCTACTTTGATACGCGAGGGTCTCACTGGGGCATGCTGAAAGGCTCCATTGGGTTGATTAAGGTACCTGAATTGCATCTTCAGAAGTCCAATGACTTGCTTGATGGCTGCTTGCATTGGCCCGTGGGTGTGTTGTGTATCTCCTCTGCATCTGTGCATGGGTTCCACGCAGGCGTGAGTAGCCATCTCTTTAGTGGGTAGCCCTTGTCTTCAAGAATCTATCCCTGAAGCCTGTGGGAGGACAGAAATGCTGTGGCACTTGGGAGGCCTATGATGGCATCTTCCAAACCCATGACCTCTGCCACCTAGAAGGACAAGGTAGCAGATAGATGGGAACACCACCACCTGCAAGTTCCCCTCCAAGCCACTCACCATCCTGACTTGGAAATACATCGCCGTTCCTTCACTGTCGCTGGGTCAAAATCCTGGAACTCCCTTCCCAACAGCACTGTGGGTGTACCTACACTACATGGACTGCAGCGGTTCAAGATGGCAGCTCACCACCACCTTCTCAAGGGCAATTAGGGATGCGCAATAAATGTTGGCCTAGCCAGTCACACACACAGCCTGTGAAAGAATAATTAAAAATTTAGTTGCATTTTTTTCTGCACATTTAAATACTGTATGTGCAGGGAGATAGGCTTTCAGCAAGGCTGATATCTCGGAGAAAATTCGGAGTGTTCTAAATCATTGTATAAGACCATCTGAGGAGATTTGGTGCATTGTAAAACAGATAGTCATAGGGAATGGAAAGGCCCTAGTGAGGGAATAGGTCATGATGCTAAGGCAGTGCTTATCAAACATGACACGCAATCTGTTAAGGTTCATTCCTTACAATTAATCAGAATTAATTAAAAAATCATGGAATCTGAAGAGTTGATAGAATTAACCGGGAGCCCACTAGGGCAACCTTGGGACCGTTTTGTGATGGCACTGGTGCTTCCTCATTATCAGAGAGGCCCACTGCTGTGCACAGAGACCAATCGCTCATTGGAGGCGGATTCCCGGTGGCAGCAGCTCCTCCTTTATATCACCCACTCCCAGCACTGCAGGGATTATCAGGCCTCTGTCCTGGCTATAGGTCGACCCGTGGATAGGTTCCTACTTCACAATGATAGCCTGGAGGTTTGACCACACTTATTTTTAACAATTTAAGAAATCTTCAGGGCATGCCTGCACTTTGAGGTGTCCTTGCGACCTCCCAGCCCATCTCTCCCAGTGGGGTTGCTGGACATCCAAAGTCTCGGGTGCTCCAATTGGCTCCCGCACCCGCGCAGAATGACTGCCCATCCCTGATTGGCTAGAGTCTCCTGAAGGGGCCTGTTAACCAGAACAGCAAGATCGCCTAGGTGGGTGGGAGTCAGACACCAGCGGGTTTGGGACCCGCCTATTGTCCAGACATCGGGGTCCCAATGTTCAGCAGAAAATTCAGCCCAGGATATCTGCTATTCACTGTACTGTGTTATTATATAATATACACAGGGTCTATTATTCACTGTGCTGTACATTGTGTTTTTATTATTCTTTCATGGGGTGTGGGTGATTTATTACCCATCCCTAGTTGCCCTTGAGAAGGTGCTGGTGAGTTGCCTTCTTGAACCGCTGCAGTCCATGTGGTGTAGGTACAACCAGAGTGCTGTTAGGAAGCAAGTTCAAGGATTTTGACCCAGCAACAGTGAAGGAACGGTGGTATATTTCCAAGTCAGGATGGTGAGTGGCTTGGTGAAGAACTTGCAGGTGGGGGTGTTCCCATCTATCTGTTGCCCTTGTCCTTCTAGGTGGTAGTGGTAATGGGTTTGGAAGATGCTGATGAAAGAGCCTTGGTGAGTTGCTGCAGTACAAATTATGGATGATACACACTGCTGCCACTGTTCGTCGGCGGAGGGAGTGAATGTTGGTGGAATGCGGTGCCAGTGAAGCAGATTGCTTTGTACTGGGCATGCAGAGGCTCTCCTGTAGTCACTGGACTCTGGAATATGCTTCATTTTCCCTTTTTCTTTGCCTCAGACTGAACCAGGATACCTGGTGCCCTCTGGTGCATTGGCCCAATGGTCATTCTTTTGGTGTGAGTTTAAGCAGTTAGTGCAACCAGATAGTGTGGACATCACAGTCGAGCCTATGCTGGCCCTTGCTCTGACCTACATGCTCAGGGAAATATCTCAGGTTATTGATCGGGAGCAGAAATGCTAGCTAACCCTGTAAACGCAAGGCCATGGCTGGTGCCACAGTCTGGCTATTAGGCAACTCACTGTCAGCCAGGAGGCAAAGCCAGAGTCTTTCTTGACCCCTTGGCTGTAGCGCATAATGCAAACTCCCCCCTGGCCCCAGTTTTGAGAGCTCATGCAGGTGTGTTGTGTCTGTGTGTGTGTGTTTTCATATGTGTGTGTTTGTGCGTGTGTCTGTGTACGTGTGCAGCAGTGTTTGTGTCTTTGTGTGTCGGTGTGGTTCTGTATCTGTGTTTGTGTCCTAGTGTGTTTCAATGTGTGTGTCTATGTTGATCCGTGTGTGTGTGTGTGTGAGTGTGTGTGTGTGTGTGTGTGTGTGTGTGTGTTTTTGTCTGTGCCTATGTGCCTGTGTATCGATCTATGATACAATGTGAGTGTGTCTGTGTACTGATCTGGGTGTGTGTGTCTGTGTGTGGGCTGTACATAAGGCACCTCCCAGAGGAATGATTTTGGAGATGGGGGAGGTGGGGGCAGGAAAGGAATGAGGAAACACAGCATTGGAAACAGGAATGCAACCAGGAGAGTGCAGTATGTGAATTGAGCTGCCTCCTGTACAGAAGCAGCTAATCACCAACAAATGTCTGTAGGGGCAGTCAGACCCACAGCAGGGCTGCCAGCAAATGTTGTGCTTCAATCAGGATTCCTCTCAACTTCAGGAAACAATAAATCTTTTGTCCCCAGCTCTGGTCATTCATTGACTCTTTTAGCAATTCTTAAAACAGGAGTGCAAATGTGTATTTCAAACAAAATACATTAGATTTGGAAGTGGTTGGTACGTTGAGCATTAGACAGTGTCATGCACTGGCTTTTCTTGCTCAGAACTAGTTTTCTTGTGCTATATGATTAGGATAGGATATCCTGCACAATAGAATTTGGGAAAAGCTTTTGATGTGTTGGGGTTTTGTATGGCAAGTGAGAATGGGAAGGGGTTCAGTCCAACAAGGGGGCGAAGGGTTTTAAATTATTGCAAAAAACTGCAGTTGAGGTGAAGGGGAAAGGAGTTCAGTCATTGGGCTGGAATTTCTGTTCAGTGGGAATGATTGGGGAGAGGATTTGGACCATTGGAATTTTATTTGGAGCAGGCCTACATTTATCTGGAGTTGACTGTATTAGGGATAACTGAACAGAAGGGCAGAATTTGCCCTTTTTGCTTAAGGTTGGCGTGTCACGAGCAAACGGAGAGGAAGCTCTTTTGGTCTCTGCCTCTTTGAAAAGGCAAGCAGCTAAATCTAAATTGATGGCATGTGGTCGGGGGATGGGGGAACTGTGTACACCAGCAGATAAAATCAGCGAGGCCTTGGAGGTTAGGTAATGTTAATAAGCCCCACCTTGAGTCATTTGACCTTTGCTTTATTATGTGCTCTTTTAAATACTTCAGAGTGGTATCTACCGGATGAAGAATCAAACTCCTATCCCCACATCTCTTTACCATGCCGTTTCAAGTCAATCTCTTTTCATCCCGTGAATTGGAATAATTAGAGGACTTCTGATTAGATTCATTGCTTTAGTGAAAATTAAACCACCTAATGCTGTCAGGCGCATAATTGGCCACCTAGTTCTCACTCACTGGTGGTTTTATTATTCCCAAAACTTATCTTTACCTTCTAGTTACAACTCCTCTCTTTATCCTCTATATTGAAATAATTAGAGGATTTCTAAGCGACTCATTGAATATGAAACCACATCACTGGGCCCCTGAAGTTGCATGGGGCCCAATTGCTTGTGCTTTATTTTAGTATCAGCCGAAAGTTCTGTCATATTTCTTGTTGAGATTGAATTTTTTTGAGTTAATTTATGCATCATTGTTAGATTTGATGGCTTTATTCAGTTGGGCCTTAAATCCTAAACCAGGAAGCCACTGTGTATTGGTTACAATTTAGGGTTGCCAACCCTCCAGGATTGTTCTCGAGTTTCCAGGGTTTCAATTTTAATCTCCAGCTACAGGAGAAAACTGGTAGGAGAGTTAAACAAAAATCACACTTTTTGTCATTTCCTTTGAACTCATAGGTTAAATTGGGAATGGGGATACAAGGCTGTTTGACCAACACTCAAGATTCAATCGGATATCAGAGTATTCATTCTTTTTCCAAAGGATGTGGAAAGACAATGCACAAAAAAGTGTGGAAGTGTTGAATAGTCAATGCGAGGAGCGTAAGTGATGGGGCAATTGGAGGTCATGAAATCTTTGCGAATATATCCCAAGAGAGTTGACATCCCCAGGTTACAAGCAGGTTACTGTGGTGTGGCCCAATCATATCGAGGTGGCCTGGTGCACAGTTGGCAGAGATGTAGTACATTGTGGCAACATGGCCAGCATTAATATTGGGATAATGTTAATATGTAAAAATGGATTTGGCAGCAAAGGTGAAATAACTGCAACTGGGATGAGAGAGAACAGCTGATTAGGCTGCCACCATTTTAAGCACGCATCCTGTGATGTACTGAGGAGCTTGAGGGATCAGTGATGTGTCAGAGGTTATAAGCTACAAGTAAAGCATCAATGTGCATAAGTGTGACGCAATAAAATTGTCAGCACATGCCTGAATGTTAAACAGGGGAAGTTATGTTGATCTGCACCCTGACCTTTTATTTGAGTGTGGTCCCTGTTCGCCAGTTGGTTGGCAATGACTTTCATTAGATTGTCTTTGTAAATGGTATGCTTGCCACTGTATTGCTGAAGTGCAGGTGCAGTGATGTAGGGAGGGGGGTAGCAGCACAGGGAATGGGATGGGGGGGTGGGTGGCGGTAGGTCACCTGTTTCATTTTTATTCTCCATCCCTCCTCTCTTGAAGGAGCCGAGCACAGTTCCACAGAGTCCGAAACCCTCCAACTTCTCCCAAGTGACTTCATGTGTAAGCACAGACTGCCGGTCGGTGTGCTTTTCAACCATGGGAATATCACAAAGCAGAATGCTAGAGCATTCCTGGGTCAGATAAGGCACAGGGGAGATTTGATAGAGCTTCTTAAAATCATGAGAAGTTTAGATAAAACAAATAAAGACAATCTGTTTCCAATGGCTGAAGGGTTGTTAACTAGACGGTTTAGATTTAAGGTAAAAGAACCAGGAGGAACATGAGGAAAAACATTTTTTCACAATGACTGGTTTGGATTTGGAATACACTGCCTGACAGAGTGCCTGATACAGATTCAATGGTAACTTTCAAAAGGAAATTGGATACATACTGGAAAAAGTAAAAATTGCAGGAATTTGGGGGAAAGATCAGAGGTGTGGGACTAACTGGATTGCTCTTTGAGAGAGACAGGCCGGACTCAATGGGCCGAATGACCTCGCCTGTGATGTACTATTCCATTATTCTATAAGTTATTCATTGAAATGGATGATCTGGTCATCATCTCATTTGTGTTTGCGAGATCTTGCCATGATAAACTGGTGGTTGTTACATTACAATAGGGACCACACTTCTAAAGTGCCTCATTGGTTGTAAAACACTTTAAGATGTCCTGAGGTTGTACCTGGTGCTATATAAATGCAAGTCTTTTTTTCCTTTTTTGCAGGCATGCCTGACAAACCCCCCACCTGCACCCACCCCCCCCCCCCCCACGCCCCCCCCCCCCCCCCCCCCCCCCCCCCACCACCACCCCCCCCTCCCCACTCACTGCCATTATCACTGAACATTCAGACTAATGCGCTTCTGCTAGAGGATATTGACTAATGGTCAGGGAGAAACCAGACTGAGTTTCCCCAGTGTATAGCTGAAGTGGCTAAGGGCAATGAACACAGCATGGCTCCTCCTGGCACTTTCCTGTTCTGTATGGCTCAGTTGATCAGACAGTAGATTCAACAAGTGAGCTACCTGGAGTTACCTTGGTCGACTGTTTTTCTGTCCTCCTTGCCTGTAGGTCTTGGCGTCTTGCTGGAGTTCTGCTGGTCCCGAATACCCTTCAGTACCCCACCTAAGCTATCGTTATTGGTGCAGTGGCCTTGCGGGTGAGTGCCGATGAGTTACTCCATACTGCCCTCAGTTGACAACCAACTGTGCATAATTCCAGCAGGATCATTGGGTATATCAGGTCATTGGATATCAGGTTGTTGGATATCGGGTCATCGGATATCAGACTATTGGATAGCGATTGTGAGCAAGAGCTTTGCCTGATCTTCCTTGTCTAAGAACATAGCAACCAACATAGCAACCAACCAACCCCTCAAGCCTGCTCAGCAATTTAATTAGACAGTGGCGGATCTTTTCCTCAACTTCATTTATCTGCCTTACCTCCATAACCCTTGGATCCTTTACCTAACAAAAATATATTGATCTCAGTATTGAAAGCTCCAACTGATCCAGGAAATTCCAGATTTCCTTTACCCTCTCTGTGAAGACAACTCACCTTCCAAATCCATGAACTCTACCACCTCAAAGGACAAGGGCAGCAGATGCATGGGAACACCATCACCTGCAAGTTCCCCTCCAAGCCACTCGCTATCCTGACTTGGAAATATATCTCTGTTCCTTCACTGTCGTTGGTTCAAAATCCTGGAGCTCCCTTCCTAACAGCACCGTGCGTGTACTTACACCACAGGGACTGCAGTGGTTCAAGAAGGCAGCTCACCATCTCCTTCTCAAGGGCAATTAGGGATGGGCAATAAATGCTAGCCTAGTCAGCAACGCCCACATCCCATGAACGAAAAAATAAATAAAAAGTGCTTCCTGACTTCACACCTAAATGATCTGGCTCTAATTTAAGATTATGTGCCTTTTGATTTCTCCCACTCCAGGAAATATTTTCTCTGTATCAACCCAGTCAAATCCTTTTACCTCGATCTGACCATCCCTTGATCTGATAGACTCTAGGGAATACAAGCCAAGTTTATACAAGCCTTTAACTCAGAAGCACTCATGCCAGTGTAGTGACCCTTCCTCCAGCCTAGCTGCTAACTCATTATAGACCAGGGATTGTTTGACTTAGCTACTCATTGGCTATGTTGCTGAACTGCCAACAGAAGCTAAGGTCTTGGTCTTTATTACAACCACACGCTCACTCCCAGATCACTGAACAATTGTGAAAGACTGTTCAACAGTAACAACCTGGCATAATTCCTCTTTTTTTTCCTAACAGTACAATGAAAGTGACAAATGAAAGACAGTTGATTCTTTGTGCACATAGGAAAGGAAGTAAGCCATTCAGCCCTTTGAGCCTGCTCTGCTGTTCAGTTCAACCATGGCTGATCTGATTCTCAACCTCATTTATCAGCCTTCGATCCCTATCCCCGATGTCCTTACCATAAAAATCAGTTGATCTCAGTCTTGAAAGCTCCAATTTTATCAATCTCCACAGCCTTTTGGGGGAGAGAATTCCAGATTTCCACTAGCCTTTATGTGAAGAGGTGCTCCTGGTTTTCACTTCTGAATGACTTAGCTTCATGTTTAAGATTGTGACCTTTTGTCCTGGATTAAAGGAAATAGTTTCTCAGTATCTATCCCATCAAATCGTTTTGTGATTTTAAACACCTTGATCAGATTATTGCCCAGATACCTCAACTCAAGAGAAAGACAAGCTAAATTTATACAAGCTCTCATCATGATTTAATCATTTTAAACCCTGGTATTGTTTTGATGAACGTGTCAGTGTTGATGAACCTCCCAGGGTACTGTACAAATTGTGGACAGGATACTTTACAGGCCCATGCTGCCAGTCTGGAGCATTGCCTTTGGGCAGTACAAATCAGGCATTTGGGTGCTTGCTGCCCAGCGTTTTCAGATTGTTTCAAAGGTTGGACTATGATGGGCACTACATGGTCAAATTTCCAATTTGTGCTTGCAATAGTTGAGGTGACCCATTGGCAGCACACACTGAGATTAACTCTTGGATGTGGTGACTCGATAGCCTTAAGAACTTAACACACTGTCTTAGCTTTGATAGCTGGGCTCAGATCAAAATCAGACCTATAGTGTGATTATCCCCCTCTGTCAGTTGGCTGAAATGGTGTGCCTATTGACACTGCGTGATTTAGGGTTTAGAGTTAAGGCCAGAGTTTGAGCTTAGTTTAGGGTGTCAGTGTTAGAATATGTGGTTAGGTTAAGGGTTCGAGTATTATGGTTAGTGTTCAGGTTAGGAGTTCAGGGTGTAGGATATTAGGGTTAGGAGTTTGAGTGTTAGGTTTTTAGAGTTAGGGTTAGGGATTGTTGTTAGAAGTAGGTGATTCCACTTTTTGCACCAGAGTTTCTGAACTTTGTTCTGAACTTTATACTTTGCTGAGACTTTCCATTGTTGAAAAGCACCTTGATGACATTTGTCCCATTTCCCACATGCCTGTATGTGTCAATGTTCTGTTTCAATGTTGTTATCTCGGCTTTCCTCTGTGAAACTAACTCACTGGGAGTAACCGTGAGTAATGAATCCAATCTTCGGATGTATTTCTCCCTAAACAAAATTATGAGCTTCTCGGTTTTTCTTTTTAACAAAGATGTAACAAGCAAAAGTTTTGTCAGCTAACTTTGGGAAACACATTTAAACCTGAAAACAAGAGCAGCAAAGGCAGTGGAAAACTCCATTACCCTATCCACCGATCTTGCCCACCAGACGTGCCTGGAGTCAGAAGGTTGTGGTTTCAAGCCCCACTCTAGAGATTTGTGCTCAAAATCGAAGCTGACATTCCAATGCAATACTGAGGGAGTGCTGCACTTTCAGTGGTGCCATCTTTTGGGATGAGAAATAAGCCCAGGCCCTGCATGTCCTGTCAGGTGGACAGATCCCAAGGCACTATTCAAACATTAAGAGGATTGTCCTGGCCAATAATTGTCCCTTAGGTGACTGCATAGTGATTATTGCATCGCTGTTTGTGGGACCTTGCTGTGCACAGTTTGGCTGCTGTGTTTCCAACAACAGAATAGTGACAATACTTCAAAAAGCTCTACATTGGCTATAAAATGCTTTAGAATGTCCTGATGTTCTGAAAGGTGCTATATAAATGCAAGTCTTTTTTTTTCTTTTAATTCACCTTTACCACAATGGGAATTGGAGCCATTGAAGTGCATTTTAATAAAAATTAAAGAGTGGTTTTGAAATTGGAAATACCTTCCATCTGATGATTCAACATTAAAGGTAGGTTTTTAATGTCCAGGCAGTTAATCACATGGTTTAAAATATTAGTCATATCACAAAAATCTTAAAATGTTGTCAATTAATTTTATGAATACCTGCTATCTATTTGTGGCGTCGAGATGAGCAGGACAGCTGTTTTTATGCTGCTTACTGAGTCACTGCTGGGCACTGAAGGGAGCCGCTCAGATCTGCTGTTCATGTTCCAGCCGTGAGGTCAGTCAGTCAAGATGCCGGACGATACTGCATCATAAATTAGACCCATGACAAATACACAGAACACAGGCAGCTACTTGATGCCTCTGGCTGCATCTCTGGGAAATCAGTTTATTTTCATTGAATTTTATACATAGGATCAGATTTTGTGCATTGATCATAGCCAAGGCAGCAGAAGGCATGATATCATTGCCTCAGAGAACCTGAGTGAAAGAGAGAGTAAACCAGCCACTCCTCATCAATATCGAGTGAGTGAGTGAGTGTGAGTGTGAGTGAGTGTGAGTGTGTGTGTGTGTGTGTGTGTGAGAATCTGGATGTCTGTATGTATGTTTATGGATGGCTATGTGGCTGTGTGTGTGTGTGTGTGTGTGTGTGTGTCTGTGTGCATCTGGAAGAATGAGAATATAGGCTATCCTGATTTCATATCTTTTTTTATACTTTTCAACTTCCAAAAGTGCATTTGTTTTAAGGGAGAGTAAGAAGGAGACTTCATGGGCAGAATCTGCTCAGCTCCATGGAGGTGGATGAAGAGGCAGGACCTCCACAATCTGAGGCTGATGGAGGAGGCAGCACTGGAAATCGTGAGGGTGTCATAATGGCAGGCTGTTGGCAATGCTGAGATGGGAAGCAGTGAAGAACAGAGTCATTTGATCTTCAGGTGAAGGGCATGGAGGAGACCTCTGCCCAATGTGCATCTACCACTGTCATCTATTGGTTTGCTTCAGCTGAGGCATCTGCTGTGTAGCCCGAGTTCTCGTCACCACCTTCTTGTGTTTCCACAAAGCCTGTAGCTGAGGGAGAGTGTCCCAGTGCAGTCATCACCGGTCTCCTCAGTGAAGAGAGACTTCACAAAGTCTGCACTGTCACATCATCCTTCCACATCAACCACCAGTGCAGACACACTCACCTTGGTGGGACCATAATCTCGTGAAGAATGGGGAGCGCAGAGTGAGCAGGGGAGGGAGAGTGAGACAGAGCTGGATGTGGGCAGCACCACTTGGAGGATGGAGGACCGACACAGCCCTGCTCCATAGGTCGAAGATGCTGGGCCTTGGGTGTCACTTGCAAGGAGGGTTTTCCCAGAGCATCAGAGGCAGATGAGTTCCCGAATATTGGAGATTCCTGAGGCCTTGTGGAACCATGGGCAGACAAAGGAGGAGTCCCTGCAGTGCCTGTGCTCCATCTTTATTCAGAGATTTGAACACAGGACTTTCTCCATTGAGAAGGTGGCCAACCTCTTGGAGAGCCAAACACAGCACCACTCTGAGTGGATGCAGGAGCAGAACAAATGAGTGTCTCTGTGGCATGGACCAGTTGCTGCTGGTGCAGAGCTGCTTGGAATAGATGCCAACTGCAAACCAACCACTGGCCTCTTCCAGCATGCAAGAACGCCTTGAAAGGGCTGAGGCAGTTGAAGAGGCTGATGAGGCGGCTATCCCTTAGAGAGGAACTAGTGTCATTTCTCTCCTCCTCAGCCCCTCCAACTCAGGACCCATCCATGCTGCAAGGCCCTGTGACAGATGCTGCCCCTGCAATGACACAGAGGTAGCAGCCAGTGGACGAGCACCCATGGGCACCTCCAAGACAAGGACAGAATCCACAGGTATCTCAGCCGGATACAGAAACAATGGGATTGGCTGCTTCCACCTGTTTCTCAGCTGTAGGGGGGATATCCCATGGAAGTGAACATGACCACAAGGCACCATACATTTTGATACACTTAATGGGTCACCTGACTGATGTCTCCTATATTTTTTTGATCATTCATGTCTCCTGCAGTGATTCTAATTGATTATGACATCAATGAGGCCATTGCGTTACTGAAGTTTGGTGCCAAAAGTGAAATGTAGGTTAAGAGAGGAAGGGGTCTGGCATTGGTGTGGACGCACCTTCTGTGAAGAGGGGCAATTGGTGGCAGTTGGGATCACATTCTCAATGGATTTGGGTGGCAATGGGATTATTTGTTTGTGTGTGCTTGCTAGATAATTCCTGTCTCTGATGCAAGTTGCGTTACAGAGTCTTCTATTGTCAGGCAAGTGAAACATTGCTGAGTCAGTGTGGCCCTCGTAGCCAGCCACCTTGCTGATCACCTGGGAGGCATGAGGCCACCTCAGTGGTCTTGCCCCAATGGTTGGGCACTGGGCTCCTCTGGGCGCCCCCATTATCCTCCTCTTCTTTCTCTTCCCTGCCCTCCTCTGAGGAAGAGAGGTACTCCTTGTCCTCTTCTTCCAGCTCCAGTCCTCTTTGTATAGTCATAGCATGCAGCAGATGACCACAATATGAGATAACCTGACTGGCAATAGAAATGTATATTCAAGGTGTCAATGGTTGATTCAAGCAGACTCATGTTAGTAGATGGCTTTGGTTGTAGTGCTTCTCTGCTTCTGCGTTTGGGTGCCTCATAGTGTGAGGAGCCCCCTCCCCATGGGATAACCCTTATCCCCCAGAAGCCCCCATGGAGTCTGACTGTTGACCTGAAGTGGTGCAGTAACTGGGACTCTTGAAGGATAAAGGAATCATGACAGCCACCGAGACACTGAGTGCAGAGCTGCAAAACTCATGTCCCTTCCAGTGGTCACAGACTGGCTGCACATTCAATGAGTAGAAGCTTTTTCTGTTCAGGAACCTGGCTGGCTGGCCTGGTGGTGCCTTGATACATGGGTGCAATTGATGACTCCCCCTGGACCTGAGGGAAACCATCGATGGTGGCAAACCCCAAAGCCCTCTGTGCCTGTTCTGGCTGATCTCTTTCAAAATCAGTGTATTCACCTGCCCTCCAGAATAGGGCTTCTGTGACCTGCCTGATGACGTGATGAGCTGCCGACTGTGAAGTGCCACCCAGTTCTGCCACTGATCCTTCGAACCCCTGGAAGTGTAAACATTCTGGACGACCTTGATGGCTGCAGCTAGGGGACTGCCCTGTGGTCTGCGAGGCCTCTGGACATCATTGTGGACCAAAGCATAAATCTCAAAGACCATCTGCCCAGATTGGTGCAATCTCCTCTGCACCTGCACTCTGTCATCTTCAAGTAGTTTACTCTTGGGGTTGACCTGATGTTTTGGGTAGCACCTTCTTCCCCTTGCAGCCCCTCGCTGTGCCCCTCTGACCTCCTCCTGACCAGGAAGGTGCTTCTGCTGAAGCCCCTCCTCACTCTTCTGTCCAATGTCGGAGTAGCCTGGTAAGAGCAATTAGGGATGGACAATAAATGTCGGCTTAGCCAGTGATGCCCACATCCCATGAACAAAAATGAAAAAAAATAGCCTGCTCCCATTTCCACTCCCTCAGCTGGTGGTCATTCGTTCACCAGGGATTCCTTTGCCAATCTCTGCTGCCCAAATGGTGCCAGCAGCTTCATGACCATCTCAGGAGCCCCACCACTCGATGTTCACAAACACAAGCATCTCAGCACCAGTGATGGTAACTTGGTACCACTTGAGCAGATGAGCATTATTTACTGTTTCTTAAATATATTGACCAGTGCATCTATTGGCCCTCAAGGCTTTCAGCTGAGTTCATGACAGCTGCACCCTTACATGTCTGGGAAACTGCGTGTTCCCCATGCATCCCAATTGAAAATTTCAAACTGCTCCTCTGAGGCCTATTAATGAGCTCACCAATGAACTCAAGAACCAGTGCACTGGTGGCATGCCAGTTCCCAGCTCCTCTCCCTCCCTTTGAAAAAGACATCACATTCCAGAGGCATCGGGATCCAGCAACACACTCTGGGGGCGTGATTTTTAATGCATGGTTGCACCCCATTCTCGACCCCACTGGCATTAAAAAATCCAGCCCAGTGTTTCAGGTCAATGGCCTATCATCAGACCTGGAAACAGTTAGAATTGTAATAGATGTGGAGCCACGAAAAGGGGCTGGGTGAGAGGTGGAAAAAAGAACAGGGAAGATTTGTGATAGGCTGGAAAACAGGAGAGATTAAATCATGATTGTGCAAGGAAAAGTAGGAATGCAACAGGACATGTAAAGAAACAAAAGATGTGTCTAGATGAGGTGTTAGTGGGAAAGTGCAGAATCATTACCAACAGCTGCCATCCAAAAACAAACAAACAATATAAATGGGGGCAGAGGTTATGACCTGAAATTGCTGAACACACTGTTGAGCCTGGAAGGCTGGGAAGTGCATAACTGAAAGATGAGGTGCTGTTCCCCAAGCTTCCACTGAGCTTCATTGGAACAAGGATGGAGAGATCAGAGTGGGAGTGGAACAGAGAATGAAAATGATAGGGGACTGGAACTTGGGCCATACTTGCAGACAGAACAGAAATGTTCCACAAAGCAGTCACCCAATCAGCGTTTGCTCTCCCAAATGGAGAGGAGGCCACATTGTGAGCAGCGAATGCAGTTTATTAGGTTGAAAGGCATACAAGTAATTGTTGTTTCATCTGGAAGGAATGTTTGAGACTTTGGACTGGGAGAAAGGAGGAGGTGAAAGAGCAGGTGTAGTATCATTTAGGCTTGCATGGGAAGGTGCCACGGAAAGCAGGGAGGGATGAGAGATTGGGGGCGATTGAGGAGTGGACCAGGGTGTCATGGAGAGAATGGTCTCTTTGGAATGTTGAAAGGGGAGGGCAGGGAAAGATGTGTTTGGTGGTGCCTTCACACTAGAGGTGGCAGAAATGGCAGAGGATGGTGTGTTGAATATGATGGATGATGGGGTGGAAGGTGAGGACAAGGGGATCCCTATTGTGATTCTGGAAAGTGGAGGAAGGGGCGAAAGCAGAAGTGCACAAAACAGGACGGACATAGTCCTATGGACATAGCTCAGGGACACTGTTAATCGCAGTAAGGGAGTATTCTTCAATTGAAGAAAATGGAAGACATATCGGAAGCACTAATATAGAAGGTTGCATCAATTGAACAGAAGCCAAGGAGATGGGGAAACGTAGAGAACAGGATTGAGTCCTTACAGGAAAGGGTTTGTGAAGAAGTGCAATCAAAATAGCTGTGGGAGTTCATGGGTCCATCCTACCCTCAGAAAAGGAGATGGAGAAGTTGAGGAAGTAAAGGAAATGGGCCATGTGAAGGCAAGGCATGGGCGAAAAGGACCTGGCTGCAGCTCCTCCATTCCATTCCCACCCTCATCCCTCTGTTGTTGGCCTTGCTGAACTCTTCTAATGAAGTTGAATGTAAATTCGAGGAACATACCTCATCTTTCAACAGGCATGTTACACTGTGTTCAACAATTTCAGATCATAACCTCTAATAATTTTTTTTCTTTGTTTTGGATGTTGATAGTGATTCTACATTTCCTCTAGATGTATCTTTTGTTTCTTTACTTGTCCCATTACCATCCTTCTTTCTTTGTGCCTTCATCCCTATTGTCATTTAATCTCTCCTGTCTTCCACCATGTCACAGGTACACCTTCCTTTTCCACACCTTCCCTTTCCCTGTCTCTGTACTTGCTTTAAACGTGCTGCATCTCTAATTTTTTCCGGTTCTAATGCAAGTTCATCGACCTAGAATGTTAACTTTGTTTCTTTCTTTACAGATGCTTCTAGGCATGCTGAGTATTCCCAGCACTTTCATTCTCAACTAATGTATCCCTTCTCTCCTTGCTCTGCTTTCATTCATTGTTATCTCTTCATCTACACACTTCACCTCTGCTGCTTAACCAATCCCTCCAAAAGCAAGCATTGAAAGATTAGGGACCTCCTTGCCCTTAAACTGTTCCTCTATTCTCCCCTTGCTTCTCAGGATTATATAGGATATGCAGTATGGAAACAGGCCACTTAGCCCAGCCAGTCCCCACAGGAGTATATGCTCCATTTGTGCCTCCTCCCATCTTTTCTCATCTAAGTCTACTATTGTAAGCCTCTATTCCCTTCTCCCTCCGATGTTTTCTAGTTTCCCCTAAAATGTATCTGTACAATTCGTTTCCACCACTCCCTGTGCTAGTGAGTTCCATATTCTCACCACTCTTTGGGTAAAGAAGTTTCCACTGAGTTCCCCATTGGGATTTCTTGGTGACTATCTTATTTTGATGGCCTTTAGTTATGCTCTTCCCTGCAAGAGGAAACATTCTTTCTGTATCCACTCTGTCAAAACCTTTCATAATTTTAAAGAGCTTTATCAGATCAGCCCTCAGGTTTCCTTTTTTAAGAGAGGAGACCCAGCCTGTCAGTCCTTTGCTGAAGTCTAGACACACCATTTCTAGTATCATATCCTTGTAAATCTTCTCTGCGCCCTCCCCAGTGCCTCTCTATCCTTTTTATAATATGGCAACCAGAAATACACATAGTAATCTTAGTGTGGTCTAACCAAGGTTTAGCACGCGTTTCCTACTTTTCAATTTTATCCCTCTAGAAATAAAGTCTAGTACTTGGTTTGCTTTTTCATGGCCTTGCTAAACTGTAGTGCAACTTTTAGTGATTGATGTATTTGTATTCTGAAATCCTCCTCTACTCCACCTAGATTTGTACCTTCCAAAGAATAAGTGTCCTCCCTATTCTTCCAAAATGTACTACCTCATATTTATCTGTGTTGAACTTCATTTGCCAATTATTTGCCCATTCTGCAAGTTTATTAATGTACGCCTGTAATTTGTTGCAGTCCTCCTCAGTATTGACAATTCCCTCCCGCTTCCCTCACAATTTGGTGTCATCCACAAATTTAGAAATTGTGATTTTGATTCCAGGGTCCAAATCATTAATATAAATTATGAACAGTGGTGGTCCCAGCACTGATTCATGTGGAATACCATGCCGCACCTTTTGCCACTCTGAATAATTACCCTTTACTCCCAATCTCTGCTTTCTGTCTTAAAGCCAGCTCGCAATCCATTCTGCTATTTTATCCCTAACTCCACATTCTCTGACTTTATTCATTAGTCTATTATGGGGCACCTTAGTGAAGGCCTTTTGAAAATCCAAATAAATTACATCTACTGTATTACCATTATCTACTCTCTCTGTTACCTCCTCAAAAAATTGAATAAAATCGGTCAAACAAGATTTTCCCTTTTGAAATCCAAACTGGCTATTCATTATTATATTTCTTATTTCTAGATGTTCTTCTATTCTCTCCTTTAGTAGAGATTCCATTATTCTTCCTACCACCAATGTTAAGCAGACTAGTCTATAATTCCCTGGACATGTTCTTCCCTGCCTTAAATATGGGAATTACCCTAGCTATCTGCCAATTCTCTGGAACTAAACATTTTCAAACAGGTTATTAAACATGAGTAGCAATGCTCTGCTATCTCTTCCCTAGATTCTTTTAAAACATGTGGATGCAATCTATCTGGACCAAGTGTTTTACCTTTTAAGATTGTTTAGTCTACTCCATAAACCAACCTTTTATGTAAATGCAATTACCTCATTGCTCAACTCATCATGTCTACCAGCTCTAACTCACATGTAAATAACAAATAATTATTTAATATTTCTCTCTAAAATTACCTGTGGTACTATCCTGTCTATTCCTCGATGGTCCTATTCCCATCACAGTCTTCCTTTTTAATGATGTGCCTGTAAAATATTATGTTATTTAGTTTGATTTTCCTTAATAATTTCTAATCCATTTCTCTTTAAGAAGGTCCATTTACTGTCAAATTTCAACCTGATTGTTTTTTAAAAGAGAAGCTAAATTAGAATGAAGAAAGATACAGGACGGAATCATCCCAGATTTGCACTAAGTATGGTAGCGGGTGTGAAAAATGTTGCTTTACACGCTGGCTGCAATAACAGATTTTTGTGCAATATCGTTTCCTTCATGGTGCATCCTTCCTCATTAATAATGCATTCATGGGAAACACTCTGGATCGCTGGCAGGTGGGCTCAGATTCGCCTGCCACGCTGTGATCTCAGTGCTTCCTCGCTCCAGGCACCATATTTAAAGCACACCACAGCACTGCCCACTTCATATTTACAGACCAGGACTGCTCCAGGAGACAGATGACCCCGAAAGCAAAGAAGGCAGCAGCCCCCAAATTTAGTGATGCCTCTCTGGGGCACCTCCTGGATGCAGTGGTAGGCCGCTGCAATGTCCTCTACCCTCGCTCTGGCTGCAGGAGATCAACCAGAGTCACCAATCTGGCCTGGGAGGCAGTGGCAGTGGGGATCATTGCCACAGAGCGCAGAGGTGGTCAGCCATCCAGTGCAGGAAGAGGGTGAATGATCTCAACTAAGAAGGATGATGTGGTGCAGAATCCTCATGCTGGTCTTCGCCACCAACCTCACAGTCACTGCAGGCACAGTCCATCTCATCACCAGTCAGAGCAATGGCCGCTCCTCAAAGTGAGTGAGGAGCCTAATGTGGAATCCAGTCCTGGTCTGTAAATATGAAGTGGGCAGTGCTGTGGTGTGCTTTAAATATGGCGCCTGGAGCAAGGAAGCAGAGGTCACAGCATGGCAGGCGAATCTGAGCCCGCCTGCCAGCAATCCAGAGTGTTTCCCATGCATGCATTATTAATGAGGAAGGACGCACCATGAAGGAAACGATACACCACCACACCACCACCCCAACTTCTCTCCCCCAACCACCACCCCCCCCCACCCCTCCACCTTAAACCAGCTTATATTTCACCCCTCTCCTTATATTCACTCAGTTCTGTGGAAGGGTCATGAGGACTCGAAACGTCAACCCTTTTCTTCTCTGCCGATGCTGCCAGACCTGCTGAGTTTTTCCAGGTAATTCCGTTTTTGTTTTGGGTGAATGATCTCATCTGTTCTGCCAGGTTAAGTCAGCCACCTCATCACTCTCAACTCACACACTCCCAAACACATCACACATCCACAGGAGCCTCACACCTCAAGGGACAACACCACTAACACTCACATATATCCTAACATCTCCATCAGGCTCATATCTCCTGGAGCTCATATCCTCATCCTGTCCATGGCTCCGCTCACCACACAAACATTCCAAGCAGTGCCATGTGTCCTGCTCACACTCCATCTGTTTTCATGCAGGAGAAGCTGGTTAATGACAGCAGGGAGAGATCCCAGACGGGGGGTGGAGTGGCCCACATTAGGCTCCTCACTCACTTTGAGGAGTGGCCATTGCTCTGACTGGTGATGAGATGGACTGTGCCTGAGGTGACTGTGAGGTTGGTGGCGAAGACCAGCATGAGGATTCTGCACCACATAATCCCTCTCACTCAATGCAACTGTGAGTGCTCTCTCTCCTGTTTTTGACTCTGTTGTTATGCATCTCTACTTTGGTTCACAGGGAGCTCTGCCAGGTGACCGACACCCTCAGCCAACCAATCCCTCAGCTCCATCCTGGTCCTCAACTTCAACCAAGAGGATACCTCCTCCAGTGAACAGCTGGAAATAAGCAGCCTGGAAGACCCGTCACAGCGCTTACCCACACCCTGCACCAGTGCAGAGACACACACCTAGGTGGGACCTAGATCTAGAGCAGGCTCTGGTTCACAATCTTGTGGTCACTGCACTGACACATGTCCGAAGCAGGTGGAGGCAAGTTCAGCTGAACTGCCTGGCACTTGGAGGAATGGTTGGGAGATCTGAGTCAAAGGACCCTCTGGATTTTAGCCTTCCAGCTCATCGTGAAGAGTCAGCAGAAGGTGGAGGAAATCACGCAGAGCTGTTGGAAACCCTCAGCAGAGTGGCATGTGAGTTGGAGGAGTGCGTCTGCCTGCTCTCTGATGAAATGGTGCCCACAACTGTGTGCATGGAGCTCTCCATGGGAAGGATGGTGGACACCATGGAGACCCTGGTCCGGCAGAATATGGAGATGCACGTCGACCTGCATTCCATCATGGTAGTCATGGGTGAGTTCCTGCAGTGGCAATACAAGAGGGAAACGGGGCACCTCGACATCCCTCCAGATGCTCCTTCCACTCAACTAGCCAGGCTGGGGGCCTCGGGCACCTGAAGGGAGGAGGAGGAGCCCCTTTTGCCTGTGACCCTCTCAATCTCATCCTCTGCCACTGCAGGGGGAGCAGCTGGCCCACAGTCAGCCCTCATGGCCTTGGCTCTCCAGAGGATGCACACTGAAGTCATTAGAGGCAATAGGGTCAACCATGGCACAGGCTGTCCCCAGCCCTGCTGTGGATGTCAGGGCGGCAGCTAGAAGAAGCAGTAGGCCTAGAAAAGTTAAGAAGTTTTGATCACAAGTGGTCACATGCCACTCTGCTGAGGGTTTCCAACAGCTCTGCGTGATTTCCTCTACCTTCTGCTGACTCTTCACGATGAGCTGGAAGGCCAAATCCAGAGGGTCCTTTGACTCAGATCTCCCAACCATTCCTCCAAGTGCCGGGCAGCTCAGCTGAACTTGCCTCCACCTGCTTCATAATCTGAAAATATGTCCTCTTTCACTGAATAATGTGTAATGTTGTCTTTCAGCTTCATTGACAGGCTTTGTGAGTCCTCCCACTGCATCCCCTCCCCCATTAGCAGTTCATCTGCACGCAGCTGGACCACAAGTGATCCTGGAGGGAAAAGTGTGTGTGCAGCAGGGCATTTCGGAGTCTTGTGCAAGCACTCTCCCATGCTCGCGGAGCGTTCATCCTCACACTCATCTCACTGTCCTGAGCATTTTCAATGCTGCCTGCTGGGGTTCTCTTTCAGTTGTCCATCTGAGCTGACCTGCATCTCCACCCATCCACTGACTGCACACCCATGCAGCAACTGTGCCCGCTCAACACGAGGCTCCGCTCACTTTTGACAGTCATGGTCATGGTCAAGTATCTCGCTAGCTCTCCCATCCATTCCCCTCCCCAAGTCACCCATGTCCAATCCCCCATCACTGTTGACTTCCATTGTCATCACCTTCCATCTCCCCACCGTCACCTACCAATCTGATCCCTTGTCTTTACAGGATGTCAGGTGAGTATGCATGTTCCTTAACTTCCTGGGAATCCCACCATCGTCCACATTGACCTCCCTGACCTCGTCCTTCACAACCCCAGCGTCTGTGCCTGCCTTCAAATCCCCACTAACCAATCTTGCCGTCCCTTCAACTGCTACCAGCGCACCCTCACCCTCCCACCCTACTCCCTCTGCCCTCTCTCACACTCACCATTCCCTCCTACCACGCCCACCATCAGTTTGCTCCCCAAGAGGCAGCTATTGACTCCACAGAACCCGTCCCTTGCACATTCACCTGGACAACCCCCTCCAAACTCCTTCCTCCCTGTGGATACCTTCCCCCCTCCAAACTCCCTCACTAAAACCTTCTCCTCCCACCCTTACACCTACCTCCCCACTTGCTGCATTCTCCCCCATTACACCCTCCACCTCCGCTATTCCCTCCTCCCCCCCTCCTAACTTCACCACCCCCCCTACACTTCAGCCTCACCACCCCCCCAAAGCCCGGTACACCTTCCTTTCCGGGGGGGTGGGGTGGCGATTCTGGTCAGGGATTACTTTGCTTCTCATTAAGGCATGCAAATTGGGTTCACGCCGGCCTCCAGTGGGATTCACATTCCGCCATGAAGGACACCATCTGATGACCGTGTTGTGATTTCACGGCAGCGTGAATCTGATTTATGCCCCCACACGGAGTTGTTCACCCCCCGCCTGCCATGACGCCTGCCCGATGGGACCGGACGATTCCACTGACAGTCTCTGACTCAGATGTATGTGATTGTTATTAATCATTTGAAACTCTTAATTTACCACTGTAATCACTGGAGAGTGAAGGGTTAACAATAGAAGCACCTGATGCTAATTTAAATATGAAGCAATGTCACATGACTAAGTAACAGAGATCTGGAGGGAAGGAGAATTCCGACCTCATGTGGAGTTACTGTGATGTACATAGAACTGTAAGTAAGTAATAATGGCTTTTAAGAACTACAGTCTTAAGTAACTTTCTTAGGGAACAGTCAAAGCTTAAAGAACACCATCTAGACCTGAACGCAAGAAGAAACATGGCAGGAGACAGCAAGTAAAAAACCCAGAAAAACTCTGAGAAAAGACAACAGACTTGACAGGCCTACAGATCCTTGGAAGAAGAATAAAAATGAAAATAGATCGAAGACTCGCCTGATAAACTCAGAGCATCATGGCTGCAGCAGGTGCAAGCTGAGACACAGAGCCAGAGTTGAGACATTGGTGAGCACAGGCCAGAATCTACAAGGCAGACCAGTGAAACAGAAACAAGTGCAAAGCTTGGCACAAATATAGATTTCACGCTGCCACTCCCAGAAAATTTCCAACGCACTGAAGGCTCACAACAGGGGGAGGCAGTGACATGGTGATGTTGTCACTGGACGGATAATCCAGAGACCCAGGGTAATGCTATGGGGACCTGGGTTTGAATCCCATCATGGCAGATGGTGGAATTTGAATTCAATAAAAATCTGGAATTAAAAGTCTAATGATGACCATGAAACCATTGTCAATTGTCATAAACACCCACATGGTTCAGTAATATCCTTTAGGGAAGGAAATCTGCTGTCCTTACCTCACCTAGCCTACATGTGACTCCAGACCCATAGTAATGTGGTTGACTCTTAAATGCCCTCAACAGTTAGGGATGGGTAATAAATGCTGGCCTAGCCAGTGATGCCCACACCCCATGAATGAATTAAAGAAAAAGCTCAGCACTGGGATAACTGCAGAAGAGGTTTTCTAGATATAGGACAACTTCAGGTTTGCACAAGAAGGAACAAAAGGATTGGGTCAGTACTTTAATTTATGCAGTTGGAGCTATTGCCAATGACCTAATCACCAGATAGGGAATGGATGAGGCTTCAAAATCTTACAATGAAGTCCTCCAGGCATTTGATTCGTATTTCAGCTTTCAAGAAAATGTAATAATTGAATGAGAAAAAATTAATAAGAGAAAACAAAAATCCGATGAATGCATGGGTTCATTCAGTAATGATCTATACAAGCTGACTATGGAATATTGATGGATGAATTGATTCATGATCGCATAGTAGTTGGGGTCCTAGATGAAGCTTTATCAGATCTCATGCAAATGAGGGACGATGTAACTTTAATTAAGGCAGTATAAATTGTATGACAGAGCAAGCTCAGAAAGCAAAATAGAGCGATTATCCATGGTGAAAGTAATGTTCCTTGGAAACAAAACAGTGAGGCCATTCAATATGTCAGACAGAAAAGAGAATGTGCACTGAATCAGAAGCCTACGAAATCAGGAAAAGGCATGCCAACTGCCATCTTGAAATGCTCTTGGTGTGGCAGAGGAGACCTGCACAAGCAGGAAGAATGCCCAGCAGGTGGAGCAGAGTGCCACAACTGTGGGAAGTTTGGCCATTTTAAAATTGTCTGCTGATCTAAAGCACAGCCTACAAAATGAAAGGAAAAATAACAAGGGCAAACCAGATCAAAGAAGTGGAAGAACCATAGAAAAAGCCAATAACATTTGTAGGGGAAGTGAATGAAACAGGAGATAAATACAGGAGCATTAAACTAGAAGTTGGCGGACATCCTACAGAGTTTAAATTAGATGCAGGGGCAGGTGTTTCCATCTTATCTGACAAAGTAAAGTGGCTTAAACACATTACACTACAGCCATCACCCATTTAGTTAGGTAGGGCCACACTGAAATTCGTCGGGCAACACTTGGCAAAATTAAAATACCAGGATAGAGAAATCATTGAATTTCTATAGGTCATACAGAACCAAAAATCATCATTATTCAGCAGGAAAGCATGCTTATAATTGAGGCTGATTTAAAATGTTGAAGAAGTTGCTGATGATCAGTACAGCATCACATTCAGGAATCAAATTTCAACATTATTTACAGTTTTGGGAGAGCTGAAGACCAAATATCATGTAATCCAAAGGGTTGACGCTAAACCAATTTGCCCCTTAACACTGAGGAACACTGGGAGAGAAGCAGAGAGTGAGCCTGGTTGGAGGACGCACAGGAGACAGCTGCTTCAGTTTTAGCTCTAGAACACTGGGTTTGAAGAAAAAAATGAAGGGTGACATCACAGGAAAACTGTAAGTTCATTGGTTGGTGAGAAACTGTATTTAGGGAGTGCTTTTAAATAGCTGCAAATTAGAAAAGCATATTATCTTTAAAGAAGTAGCTACTTGTTTTTAAGTAAGAAGCACTTGGAATAGGGGAGTAAAATTAAGTCAGGGACAGTAATATAAGCAAACCAAAGTACATTAAAGTTAACGTAAGGGAAGGAAAGTTAAGACATGACAGGATAGCGCGGTCATGTGGAATGCATGTCCTGTAATATGTGGGAAATTGTGAACACTGCTGGTGTCCTAGATGACTAGATGTGCAAGAAATGCTGTCAGCTGCAGAAAGGTAAGCTCGGGGTTTCAGAGCTTGAGCAGCAGCTGGAGTCACTGTGGTGCATCTGTGAGGCTGAGAGCTACATGGATAGCACATTCAGAGAGGTGGTCACACACCACCCTGACTTGAAAATATATTGCCGTTCCTTCACTGTCATTGGGTCAAAATCCTGAAACTCCCTTCCTAATAGCTACACCACATGGACTGCAGCAGTTCAAGAAGACAGCTCACCACCACCTTCTCAAGGACAACTAGGTATGGGCAATAAATGCTGGCCCAGCCAGCGAAGCCTACATTCCATGAATGAATAAAAAAAAAGCACCACAGCCTAGGAGCTTCCAGGCAGAAAGGGAATGGGTGACTGACAGGTAGTCCAAGAGAACCAGGAAGGTAGTGCAGGAGTCCCCTGGGATCCCACTCACCAAGTGGCTTTCCACTTTGGTGAGGTCTTCTGTTCCTTAGAGGAGTGCAGTCAGAGTCAAGTTTGTGGCACCACGAGCAGCTCGGCTGCACAGATGTAGGGGAAGAAGAGTGAAAGAGCAGTAGTGATAGGGGCTTCATTAATTTGGGGAACAGATGGGGGTTTCTGTGGCCTTGGACGTGACTTCAGGATAGTATGTTGCCTCCCTGGCGCCAGGGTCAAGAATGTCACCGAGCAGCTTTAGGACATTCTTCTGGGGAGGGCAAACAGACAGAGGTAGTGATCCACAGTGGTACCAATGACTTAGGTAGGAAGGGGCATGTGATCTTGTGATCAGCATTTAGGGAGCTCGGTGGAAAATTAGCAAGCAGGACCTCAAATGTAGTAATCTCTGTGCCACGTGCAAGTGGAGTACACAAATAGGAGGATAAGGCAGATGAATGCGTGGCTGGAAAGATGGTACAGGAGGGAGGGCTTTAGATTCCTGGGACACTGGGACTGGCTCTGGGTAAGATGACACCTGTACAAGCCAGAAGGATTGCACCTGAGCAGAGCCGGGACTGAGTTCCTTGCAGAGCATTTTGCTAGTGCTGTTGGGGCACTTTAAACTAAATTGACAAGGGTGTGGGAACAAGGAGAGAGTATTAGAGAGGAATACCAGAGTGCACAAAATACTGGGAGAGACAGATAGCACTAGTATAGAGAATAGTAAGTTAATAGGTAGAGTCAGAGTAAGGGAAAAAGTGATGAAGTCTAAATCAGGATTACTGTGCATGTATGTGAATGCACAGGGTATAGTAAATAAGATTGGGGAGTTATAGGCGCAGATTGCTTTGTAGAAATATAATGTTGTGGCAATAACAGACCTGGCTCAAGGAAGGGCAGAACTGGGTGTTAAATATTTCCAGATACAATGTGTTCAGATAAGATAGGAAAGGAGGGAAAGGAAGACATTGCGGTGCTGGAGAAAGATGATGTCCTAGAGGGTTCAAGGACAGAATCAATTTGGCTAGGGCCAAGGAACAAAAAGGGTGCAATCACATTGCTCGGTGTAGTATATAGACCTGCCAACTAGTGAGAAGGATGTAGAAGAACAAATCTGCAGGGAAATTACAGAGAGATGCAAGCGTTATAGTGTAGTTATAATGGGGGACTTTAATTACCTGAATGTAGACTGGGACAGTGGTAGTGCAAAGCGTGAAGAGGGGCAAGACTTCCTAGATTGTGCTCAGGAGAATTTTCTACAGCAATATGTGTCCAGTTCAACAAGAAAGGATGCACTGTTGAGCCTGGTTCTTGGAAATGAGGTGAGCCAAGTAGATCAAATATCAGTGGGGGAACATCTGGGAGACAGTGATTATTGTATTGTAAGGTTTAGGGTGATGGTAGAAGGGGGCAATGTGCAGTCCAGAGTAAGAATAATTAACTAGGGGAGAACTGACTTCAATGGGGCAAGAATGGAGCTGGGCCGGTGGACCGGTAGCAGGAAAATCTGTAGCTGAACAATGGGCTACCTTCAAAGAAGAAATGGTCCGGGCACAATAATTGTGTATTCCCGCAAAAGGGAAAAGTAGGGCAAACAAATCCAGGGCTCCCTGGATGAAAAAGGAGATACAAATTAAGATAATAAAGAAAAAGTGTGCTTATGACAGGTGTCAGGTAGAAAATGCAACTGAGTACCAAGCAGAATACAGAAGGTTCAGAGGGGAGATGAAAAAGCAAATAAGAGAAGCAGCGAGATATCATGAGAAAAGACTGGCAGCCAACATAAAGGGGAATCCCAAAGTCTTCTATCGGTACATAATTAGTAACAGGGTGGTAAAAGGAGTCGGGCTGATTAAGGACCAAAAATGAGATTTACTCATGGAGGCAGGGGGCATGGCTGAAATGCTAAATGAACACTTTGCACCTGTCTTTACCAAGCAGATGCTACCAAGGCCACAGCGACAGAGGGGGAAACTAGAAGGGTTCAAAATTGATAAGGAGGAAGTGCTGGATAAACTGTCGGTACTTAAGATTGACAAGGCACCAGGATCGGATGAGATGCATACAAGGATATTGAAGGAAGTAAGAGTGGAAATTGCAAGGGCACTAGCCATAATCTTTCAGGCCTCTCTAGACTCGGGGGTGGTGCCAGAGGACTGGAGAATTGCAAACATTACGCCCTTGTTCAAAAAAGGTTGTAAGGATAAGCCCAGTAATTACAGATCAGTCAGTTTAACTTCAATGGTGGGGAAGCCTTTAGAGAAAGTTATGCGGGATAGAGCTAGCAGTCCCATGGAAAAATGTGGGTTGATTAGGAAGAGCCAGCATGGATTTCTAAAGGGGAAATCGTGTTTAACTAACTTGCCGGAATAGTTTGAAGAGGTAGTAGAGAGGGTTGATGAGGTTAATGCTGTTGATGTGTACATGGACTTTCAAAAGGCATTTGATACAGTGCCACACAACAGACTTGTGAGAAAAATTATAGCTCATGGAGTAAAAGGGACAGTAGCATTGTTGGCTGAGTAATAGGAAACGGGCTAATGATCAATGGATACTTTTCGGGCTGGAGGAAAGTTTGCAATGGAGTTCCCCAGGGGTTGGTATTGGAACTCTTGCTTTTCCTGATATATATTAATGATCTAGATCTTGCAGGGGACAATTTCAAAGTTTGCAGATGATATGAAACTTGGAAGCATTGTAAACTGTGAAGAGGACAGTATAGAACTTCAAAAGGACATAGACAAATTGGTGGAATGGGCAGATAAGTGGCCAATGAAGTTCAATACAGAGAAGTGTGAGGTGATTCATTTTGGTGGGAAGAACATGGAGAGACAATGTAAAGTAAGGGGTACAATTCTTAAGGGTGTGCAGGACCAGAGAAACCTGGGTGTATATGTGCATAGGTCATTGAAGATGACAGGGCAGGTGGAAAGAGAAGTTAATAAAGTATGCAGTATCCTGGGCTTTATTAATGGGGACATAGAATACAAGGACAGGGAGGTTATGCTGAACTTATATAACACACTAGTTAGACCTCAGCTGGAATATTGTGTACAGTTCTGGGCACCACACAATAGGAAGGATGAGAAGGCATTGGAGAGAGTGCTGAAGAGGTTTACAGGAATGGTTTCAGGTATGAGACACTTGCGTTATGAAGATAAATTGGAGAGGTTGGAACTGTTCTCCTTCGAGAGGAGAAGACCAAGAGGAGATTTGATGGAGATGTTCAAAATCATGAGGGGGCTGCATAGAGTAGATAGGGAGAAGCTGTTCCCGCTCGTTAAGGGATCGAGGACAAGAGGACACAGATTTAAAGCGATTGCAAAAGAAGCAAATGTGATATGAGTAAAATCTTTTTCACACAGCGAGCAGTTTGAGTCGTTTGTGGGGATAACAAAGAAGGATCCACACACTGGCCACTCCACTCAGTTCCTTTCCCTTGTTTGACACTGACCCTTACATTACTCCATCCAGTACCTTTCCCCCCTCCCCAGTCTGGAACTGACCTCCACATTACTCCACCCAGTGACCTATTATCAGAATTCTTGGGCCTGAAGCAATAACTCTATCATTCTCTTTCCACAGTCACTGCCTGACATTTCCACATTTTCTGTTTTTATTTAATAACCAGCATCTGCAACATTTTGCATCTGTTTGTGATGATATTGGCTGAGGGACAAATGTTGGTCAGGGCACCTCCCCTTCTCTTCTTCAAATGTTGCTATGGGATTGTTAACTTCCATCTAAGTGATGGGACTTCAGTTTAACATCCCCTCCAAGCAGCTGTACTTCTAATAATTCAGCAGGCCCTAAATATCAGCCTTTATCTTTTGCACAAGTCCGTGGAATATGATCTGAACCCAAAACTTTCTGATTCTAAGGTGAGAATGTTATCCCTGAGCCATGGTTGACACTTCAGAGCATGTTTATCTGCCAAAGATCTACCTTCCTCACTAACCAGTCTTTTACTACAATGGTACTGAAAATAGTTTTGTGCTTAATACCTTCTCTATATTTCTCTCAATTGATTTTATTGACCATAACACCTTTTAACCTTATTTTGATATTTCTTCTTCCTATGCACTTCCCTTTCTATCGTGGGTTTTATGGGCAGAATTTTGCCCTTGGCGTGCAGGCTCGGTGGGGGCAGGCAGGGGAAGGCGGGGGCAGTTGGGAAGTCGACTGCCGCCCGCGATCAGGCTCGGAAGGAAATTTCACACTGACGGGTCAATTAAGGCCCGCCAAGTGTGAAACGTGAGCAGCAGCGCTCAGCGCTGTCTGTGCAGGCAGTGGGATGAAGGCGAGCTGGGCAAGTGCGACCTTCCCACATGTGCACGAGTGTGCGCTATGTGATCTCTTTGAGGTGGAGAGCTGCCTCAGGGAGATAAACTGAGTTCAAAAATAATTAATGATTTCATAAATGTTATGAAACATGTCCCCTCATGTGACTCTGTTCCATGAGCAGGGACATGTTATTAATGAAAATATAAAGTTTTGATTTGCTTTTGGAAACCTCATCCCGCCTGTGGATGAGGTTTCCAAAAAAGTGCAAAGGCCGCGTGGCCTTTTCGCCTGCCCACCAACTGTAAGGTTGGATGGGCAGCGAAAAATTTCTTTTAATTAACCTTTTAATGGCCTTAATAGGCCTTTTAATTGTCGGCGGGCGAGCTGTGGACTCCGGTGCATGCCCGCTGACCGGAATATCGTGCAAGTGTGTGATGATATCGGGATGCACACCTGATGTCATTGCGCATCATTTTACGCTTGGTCGGGTTGGGCGCATGCCTGCTGAACTAAAAACTTTACCCTATATGTTTCTGTCCCTATTTCCAGTTTGTTTCTCTGTCTTCTATTTGTTTCTTGGTATTCACTTTACACTTAGTTTATGAAGGAAAGGCCATCAACTTGAAACATTAATGAGCTTGATTTTAATTCACTCTAAACTCGTTCACTGACACAGAGTTAAAATTGGGCCCGTTAACTGTGTTTCTCACTCCACAGATGTGCCTGACGTGCTGTGTATTTCCAACATTTTCTGTTATTTCAGATTTCCATCATCCTCATAACTTCAGTCACGCATTTAGTCACATAGTTTGAAAAGGATTTTTTCTTCATTTTTTTCCCCCTTGGCAGCGCAGCCTTTTCCATTTCATTTTCTTCACCTCTCATTCAATTGATAGTTGCTTCCTTGATATTGTTACGGGCAAGAGAGACAGTTGGCAGACTGAACTTCGTTCCTCTCACCGACTGTCCATAAGCAGAAGGCGTTTTGAATTATTTTTGAAGTATGCTGTGGCATGTTTTCCCAAACCCTTGGTTTGTGTGATCCAATTTACTAATAACCCACAGCAAACTCGCATTATGATTAACTTAGAAGGATACTTTACTTCAAAGTCAAAGCCCAGGTAAGGAGTGTTTGTAATGTCCCACTCCACTACACATACACATGCATTTGTGCATGCAAGCATGCATGTACAGTAAGGTGGGGAGGGGGGTAGAAAAAAAGAGTTTTACAACTTCGGATAGTAACAGTGCAAGAACCAGGAAATGAATATTCATGTGACTTCCAGAGTCTGAGAAGTCAAAGAAGGTGGTTCCTTCATGGCAGAGCTCACGATGAGCTTCTGGTTGGAGGTGACAATATGAAAATCATTGAAACAAATGATTCTGCATCATGATGGACTTTCTGTGCTTAGACCACTTGGCAGGCATGATCAGGGACTTTTAGAATCAAGCAGGCTTCAAGGAGTTGAGAGATGGTAACCGACTGCCTGCTCAGCAGGGCTGCTAGAATCCTTTGCAGTTGGTGTTAAAACAGCAGTATGAGGTTTTCTCAGTTCTCAAGGGAATATAGGGATTTCAAAATGGTCATTTCAGTCACGTGACCTTCTTTCTCCATAATGATTTCAATGATATCCAGTGTATGGAATTGGCTTTGAATTTGATAATGCTCCAGTTATTAGCTGTTGAAAGAATTACCATCCACATTGATGTTCTTGTTTTGGGAATCCATTGTCTAGGCCAGTGGTTCTCGACCTTTTGTACAAAAGGTTTATACCTATATACAATAAAAAAAATGGAGGCACACCTCTTATTTTCTTCAACTGAATGGCCCTCTAACTAAAGCCTTTTATCTCTAAAGCCTCCTAAAAGCACACCAAGCCACCATCTAATACAATTTTCATTAGTTTAAGCTGTTTACAGTGAAAGCCTATCACCAGTTGCATGTTAAATACAATATTTTATAGAAAATGTACACAATCTAAAAACGTTTCCCATTAAATGTTTCAATTGCTTTCAGTTTTTTTAAGTCTGAATTTCTTAATGTGCAAGTTCATATTCGTAACACAATAAAAAAAAGTTCAGTTTTTAAAAAAAATATTGAAGTTACAAGTATATGAATCAGAGCAAAACGCAAATGAAGGAAATACAGTGAGCAGCATCTCATCGACAATGTTAATGTGACATCTGGGCCTGCCGTTGTGAGCAGATTCCCTTGATCCAGGGAGGAACTGATTACAGGGCAACTCGCAGGTCTTGCTCCCTCCTTTTGTTTGTTTGTCCAATGTTGTTAATGCCAACTCGCACAGGTTGGCCGTGGGATTATATTACAATCTGAAATAGATGGATATTCTTGACCCGCAAGCAACCAAAATGTGTCCAGAGGCATCTTTACAAATTTCACTTTCAGTGTACGATCCATCCTGAGCACTGCGAACTCCCCTTGTTCTTTGAAAGGCAACTTCTTTGACGATGCAAAAGACAGTGCACTAAACAGATTACGTACCCAGTCAAAGTCTTCCATACTTGTGGGGTGGAAGTAGCATTCAAAATTCTCTTGTAGTGTTTTAATGTGGGTGGAGATGTGGTTGAGTGTAGTTTTGCAAGCAGGATTCGCTGATACCAGCTTGAACATCTCAATCAACCGACTTGTACTTTCTCCTGCCAAAGGGCCAGTTTTGACCTGAAGCCTTGAATTTTATCTCTGGCAATCAGAATGTCCTGTTTTCTCCTGCATTTTAACATTCAGCTCATTCAAATGGCTGAATATATCTGAAAGATGTGCAAGCTTAGCACACCAAGAGTCATCACATGTTAGATCTTTGTGTGGCAATTCATGCAGAGCTGAAAACTCTTTCAGTGCATTGCAGAGCTCATAAATGTGGGAGAGGGCCTTCCCCTGAGACAGCCATTGCACTTCTGTGTGCATGAGTGAACCCTGGTACTCAATTCCAATTACTTCACACAAAATAATAAACAAGCATGATTTCAAAGGTCGTGATTTTACATAATTCACAATTTTTACTGTTTGGCCTAATACTGCAGTTAACTCAGGCGGCATTGTTTTGGCAAGAAGGGCTTCACAGTGCAGGATACAGTGGCTGACCTAGATGTCAGGATTCTGGCCTTTCACCTTACTCACGAACACTTTGACTTCTCCTGTCATGGAAGCTGCTCCGTCATTGCAAATGTGATTGCACTTCAGATTGTTTTCCTCCAGATAAGCAGCTGTGACATGGAAGATTTCTTCTCTGGTCGCATGACCAGGCAATTCTTTAGAAAAGAAGCGATTCTCGTTGATAGAAACCCTATCAACATACTTGACATTGGTTAAGAGCTGGCAGTGTCCGCCACTATCTATGGAGTCATCAATCTGCAGGGCAAATTGTCCACTCATTTCTAATTTTTCTTGAAGTTTGAGATCAACTGACAGCTGTTTGATTGTATTATCTGAAAGAGGAACTTTGTTGATTTCTTTAGTGGCATCAGCTCCCAACATTACTCTCATGATACCTTTGCATGCTGGCAGAATTAGGGGGCTGAATTTTATGCTAGTGGGATTTGACATTCTCACTAAAGTCACTGGAGTTTTGAATGGCTCGCCATATTTTATAGCCCAGTCCCAGCTCCGACAGGGCTGAATAGTTCCAGCCAGGGTTTTGGCAATGGTGTGTAGTTTCTTCGATTTTGCTACGAGTTCAGCCACCAGGTAACTTGCCTCCTGCGCATTATCTGAAATTGCACACATTCCATCATACGTTGACTTTGCTCTACATTTTGTTCCCTCGGATGCTTGAGGTACTGTATATCCTATGCTGGTGAGCAAGCAATGTTTTGTATTCAAATGGCGCTTCAACTTACTTGGTGCCATTGCAGCATTTGAAAGCTTCTCCCTGCAAATTAGATGTTCTGGGACATGGCAAGAGGCATCTCCAGTCCAGGAAAATCCAACAAGTAGCTGTCGCTGCACCTTCTGTGTACAAACCTGGCTTTTATCTCTTGAGGTTCTGTTGTTCCGGCCACATTTGAATTGGAGTAGGATTCTTCACTTCTCTTCTTCAAGAACTTATCCATGGCTGTGTATATCATATGCTATATGCCAGCAGTTTATTTGGGGTAAGTATGAGGTACATATGAATTAACCAGCAAACTGTGGTTGAACACGCCACATGACATAAGAAATGCATTCAAACTTACAAGCACAATTTCAGCTCTTCGGCTGCGCCAGTTGGAACTCTACTGCTTCAAAGGTGTATCCTTGCAACTCCTGAATCAAGGGAAAATCCTTTTGTCATGTGACTTGTAGCAGCCATCTTTATTGGTTCAGCAGAAGGCCCATCTTAAAAATAGCAAAAGAATGAAGTTTTGATACAGCGTTGGATTTATTTTCATGTCATAGGGACCCAACAATATTGTATGTTCATGTTCAGACCCTTGTTAATTAATAATTGTCAAAATATCTCAAGTTTATCTGCAATGTTTTCCAGAAATTATGCTAGAACATGGGTTGTTCCCAAACCTTATTTTCATGTTCAAAGCAAGATGGCAGTTTTCATAAGTAGAGCAAATCCCCAAAGAACTGGCATTTGAGTCATCATTCATTTATGTGTATCGGCACTTGGCCCTGGTTAATAATTAACCCTTTGGAGATACAGTATTATTAATTGCATTGATGGTGGATCCAGAGCCTTCATGGCCCCAGCACAAGAATCCCTTAGTGATACTACTACTGTTGTCATTCATTTGTGCAAGGGAGGCCCAGCTACAGAGTCCACTGAGGTGACTGCATGCTCCATGGTTGGCTGCAGTGTATTGACATCATGTGCCAGAGCACCACACAAATTGGCAGTGGACTTCTTCACACTCTCTGACATGTTTAGGAAACTCCCTGGCAGGCAGTCCAATACATTCAGCAATTGCTGGTGCACAGAAGGTAATTTTCTTTTGAAGGCCTGACCCCTTCTTTATGCTGTTCAGTACAGCTGAGAACTGAGCTTGCCTTCGAATTAAAATAGCGCGTGATGACATCGGGTGATGTCATAATGCACTCGCGCGATATTTTAGTCACGAGAGTTGGCAGCGTGCCCGCCTACAATTAAGAGGCCTATTAAGGCCATTAATTTATTAAGAGAGATTTTTCGCTGCCCAATCCAGCGTTACAGATGGTGGGTGGGTGAATTGGCCAGGTGACCTTTGCATTTTTGAGGAAACCTCATCTACAAGCAGAATGAGTAATTAAAAAAAAATGTTTTGATAGAATTTTTATACTCTATATGTTCATGTGAGGGAGTCTGATTTAGGGACTTTTTTTTCAGAATTTCGAACACTTTATTTTTATATTTAAAAATTTTCAGCTCCCTGAGGCAGCTCTCTGCCTTCAGGGAACTTGCATTGTGTGCTCCCCTGTGCCTGTGCTGACTTCAATGCTTGCTCTCCTCCCACCCCACCCCGGCAGCACTGAGCCTCTCAGCGCACGTTTCATGCTGGCTGGCCGTTAATTGGGCAGCCAGCGTGAAACCATGGTCAGGGCCCCATCGCAGGCGGTGGGCTGTTTCCCGACCATTCCCAGGCCTGCCCACCATGCCCACCCGATGACCCGAAACTCCTGCCCCTAAAGTAGATTACCCTATCATTTATTCTATTGTTTTTTGTGGAACCTTGCTGTGCACAAATTGGCTACAGAGTTTCCACTTCAAAAAACTTTATTGATTATAAAATGCTTTAGGACAACCTGAGGTCATGGAAGGAGTTATCTAAATGCAAGTCTTTCTTCCTTTAATACGGGAAGAAAGAAAGACTTGCATTAAGAAAGTGCTTTTCACGAGCACTGGATGTCTCAAATCACTTTACAGCCAATGAAGTACATTCAAAGTGTGGTTACTCTTCTAATGTGGGAATCATGAGAGCCAATTTGTGCACAGTAAACTCTGGCAAGCAACAATGTGATAATGATCAGGGTATCTGTTTTTGTGATGCTGATTGAGGGATAAATCAGGACATCAGGAAGATTTCCCTTGCTCGTCTGTGAAATAGAGCCATAGGACCTCTTACATCCGCTAGAGCAGGCAATTGGGGCCTTGGTTTACATCTGATCTGAAAGGCAGCACCTCTGACAGTGCAGCACTCCCTCAATGCTGCACTGGAGTGTCAGCCTTGATTTTTGTGCTCAAGCCCTGGAGTGGGACTTGAACTCTGAATCTTGTAATTCAGAGGCAAGAATGCTATCGACTAAGTCGTGGAAAAGAAGGAAGGAGAGCAATTTTTTCTGTTGCATGAAGGTCTCCACAGCAGAATCTGAAAACCATCTTTCAGCCTGCTGCCTCAGTAACATGTTGCTCTGTCACAACCACTGAAAACTCCATCTCCCCAGCTATGAGCTGTAAGTCAGCTGCCTTTAAACAGCCCCACCAATATTTAAATGTGGCCTGATCCCAAGAATTGAATGGGCAACCCACTGGCATCTTCAGAAAGCCAGAGAGGGTGTCCTTTGCACCACTCGCTTAACCAGCTCTGCAGTTGAGAACTGAACCACTTAGTGTTGGCAATTAGTCTCCAATCACATTTACCGGCTCACATTTTGCTGCCATACTTCCATTTCCAATTAATATTGGGTTGGCTGAACATACCTATTGTTAGAACATTATTAACTGTACCCCTTCTAATCTCACCATATAAGATTTTCTCATCTTTTTTAACATTCCCTGGGAACCTGAAGCAGAATGGATTGGTTAACCCGGACCTCTGCTCACCTTCTATTTTCATTTCATTTTAAATTATTCCACCTGTTTTATCTTTGAGAGATATAACTTCCTCACTGTTACATTCTGAAATTTAAAATAATTTTTACTACTTTACATAACTTGTTTTGTTCTATCTCTGGTGCTCGATTTGCCTCAATATCTTTTACAAGCCCAATTTAACATCTTTTCACTTTGTATATTATTTCACCCAGAAATATGTTTGGTCAAATTGTTTAAATCATTATGTTCAAATACCTCTATTACTTCACTTTACTTCACTCCCCCAGCCACCGTCTGCCCCACCATCACCTATCCTACAACACTTCATGAGCTCTGCATTCCTCCAATTCGAGCCTCTTGAATACGCCGATTACTTTCACCCCTTCACTGGTGACTGTGCCTTCATCTATTTAGACCCTTAGCTCAGGAATACTCTTCCAACCTCCTTTCCTGCCTTTAAGATCTTCCTTTGACCTTTACCTAGGTGTCAAATTCTGTCTGTTTATGCTCCTGTGAAGCTCTGAGGGATGTTTTATAAAGTTGAAGGTACTATATAGATGCAAAATCTTGTTATTGTTGTATACATTGTTCGGGTGACATATTATAGCCATTCCAACTTCTGCCTTTTACCTCTAGGCTTTATATAATGGAAAGGTAACTTTCTGCCTTTGCACTCCCTGTGAGGAACATCACTCCAGAGAGCACAAATCCCAAATTCCAGTGCGCAGCACATGCCAGAATATCTAATAAGCTCTCTGATGAGGCTCTTGCTAGGAGAGGAAGGTGGGAGAATTACCCACTTTTTTGGCTTCTTTATCTCCATTCTAATTTCTGTAAGCATTAGCAACACTTGCTACATTTGGCTAACAGTATAGTATAGATGCTGACTTAAAATGAGTAATGGTCCCTCCAATCTGAGATTATCTTTGCCTTGGTTGAGCGGTATTCACGTGTATTATTCAAACGATTTTGTGACAGCGAATTGCTTGTCCTTTGCAGACATTTCAATTAGCCAATCCCAATTTATGGTATTCTGGATAGTTGCCCAAGCAGTTTCCTAGAGGGGAAGTTTGAATTGGCTGGGCTAATTGGCATAAGGCACTGATTGACCAGTGGTGGGTGCAAATTCATCCTGATATTATAGAGGCAAAGACAGATAAAAGTGTTTTTTGTCATAGTTATGTTTGAGAGACTCCAATTTAATAAGGAATGAGATTGGTGATTGGTGACCAGGCACATTCTTTGGGAAGCAGACAGACGGGAAGATGCAAATGCGTGTCATCAGATATGATTCTCCAGAATTTCACCCAATGCATGCCTATATCAACCATTTGTAGGTAGAGAAATTACAGTTCTTTGCTGAACTCGGTTTCAGAGGAGCTTTAATCACATCTTTGACTACCGGTCCAAGGTCTGCTGTGTTTACACCCTTCAGGCCTCTGACTCTCAAAATCTGATTATCCAGGTGTTGAGTGAGGACTTTGACATGGTGACTTCAACTCAACCTCCAATCGAGTGCCTTTTGTTACTGGGATCTACACAGGGCACATCAAAGAGCTTTGATTGTCTGACGATTATACCAGTGTCATGCTGGTGTAAATAGGTTGGAATTACATTAAAAGCAAATATTTATTCTCTCTTACTCTCTGCTAACATTCCAGTGACACTAAGAAGAATACAATGGCTTCCTCTGTTCCCACATAACTCAATTCTTATCAGTAGCAATGGAATTTAAAGCAATCTTCAAGCAACTGGGGAGCTCTTCCCCTTCATGATTCAATGAGATCATTTGAAATACACAACTGGAGGTTTTTGGAAAGGTTTGGGCCAGTTGAAAGGAGAACTGAAGAGTTATTGTACCAATCTTTTTCTCCTGTGGTTAGTTACCCACAAAATTTACATAGAATCTACAGAAAGAAGCCGTTCAGCCCGTCCCATCTATGTTGGCATTTCTGCTCTATACAGGGTTCCTCCCAAGAATGAGTATTAAAAAAATGTTAGAGATATTTTATTTACTGTTTGGTACATTGTCAATTTACTCTGCTAAAGGGCAAGAGCTCTGTTTGCCATAGTGCCTAATCGGAAGATGAGGTACTGTTCCTCTAATGTGCGTTGGGCTTCATTGGAACATTGCAGTGAGCCAGGGATGGATTAGTGGGCACAAGAGCAGGATGGTGTTTTGAAGAGGCAGTTAACAGGAAGATCTGGTTCATGCTTGCAGACAGATCGAAGGTGTTCTGCAAAGCAGTCACCCAGCCTGCATTTGGTCTCCCCAATGTAGAGAAGGCCGCACTGGGAGCAGTGAATGCAGTAGACCAAATTGAAGGAGGTGCAAGTGAAGCGCTGCTTCACCTGAAAAGAGTGTTTGGGCCCTTGGACGATGAGGAGGTAAAGGGGCAGGTGTTGCACCTTCTGCAATTGCATGGGAAGGTGCCGTGGGAAGGGGATGAGGTTTTGGCTGGGATGGAAGAGTGGACCAGGGTATCTCGGAGGGAACGGTCCCTACGGAATTCTGACAGGTGGGTGAGAAGAAGATGTGCTTGGTGTGGCATCATGCTGGAGTTGGCAGAAAAGGTGGAGGAAATATTAGCCTTGGAGAGAGTGGAACATAGTTTTACCAGGATGGTAACTGGACCCTAAAGGTTACATTATTGGAAGAGATTACACAAACAAAGGTTATATTCCATGGAATTTAAGAAGTTAAAGGGTGATTTGATCAAATCTTTCAAAATATTAAAAGGAACAAATAGAGTTGAGGAATCTAGTTCTAGGTTCATAGCCCAAAGTTTAGAGCCAGACCTTTCAGAAGTGAAATTAAGAAACAGTTCTACCAGCAAATAAGGTTGGTAGAAGTTTGGAACTCTCTTCCATAAATGGCAAATGCTGCTAGGTTAATTTTGAAGGTTGATAGATTTATGTTAACTAAACGCATTTGTTGTACTCCAAAAAGCCATTAATGAAGGATGATAACAGATGCAGTCTTTATTCAGTCTTACATTTAGTTACAGAGTGAAATGTTACAAGCGGATATCTTCTTATTCAAGCATGCGTGGTATCAGTAAATATCTCTTTCAGTGTTCACATGAAATCCTAATTAATGCCTACTATCTGCATATAATTAACTTCAATTGATATACAATTAACAGTGTCAGGGATATGGGGCACAAGCTGGTATATGGAGTTCAATCATAGATAGCCACAAACTCACTGATGAGCTCAATAGCCTACTCCTGTTCCTATGTTCCAATATTTGTCCCCAAATAAGTTGTAGGTAACAAATTAGCTGCTAAAATGCTTCTCTTAGAAATGTTTACATTTCCTCAAAAGAACTTTCTTGGGTGAGGCTGGATCTTGACCTATGGGAAGGTTTATTTTCTGTCAAGATAATTTTTTGGAATAAGGACCATAAGACGTAGGAGCAGAAGTAGGTCATTCGACCCATTGAGCCTGCTTCGCCATTCAATGAGATCATGGCTGATCTGAAAATCCTCAACTCCACTTTCTTGCCTTTTCCCCACAACCCTTGATTCCCTTACTGATTAAAAATCTGCCTATCTGAGCCTTGAATATACTTAACAACCCAGCCTCTACAGGTCTCTGCGGTAAAGAATTCCGCAGACTGACTACCCTCTGAGAGAAGAAATTTCTCCTCACCTCTGTTTTAAATAGGCTCCCCCTTACTCTGAGATTAAGTCCTCTGGTTCTAGACTCTCTCTCAAGAGGAAGCAACCTCTCAGCATCTACCCTGTCAAGCCCCCTAAGAATCTTATATGTTTCAATAAGGTTGCCTCTCATTCTTCTAAACTCCAAAGAGTATAGGCTCAACCTGCTCAACCTCTCCTCATAAGAAAATCCCTCCATACCCGGGATCAACCTAGTGAACATTCTCTGGACTGCCTCCAAAGCCAGGATACCTTTCCTTAGATAAGGGGACCAAAATCATTCAGAGTATTCCAGGTGTAGTCTAACTAGTGCCTTGTATAGCTTTAGCAAGATTTCCCTATTTTTATACTCCATTCCCTTTGAAATAAAGACCAACATTCCATTTGCCTTCCCTATTACCTGCTGAACTTGTATATTAACTTTTGGGATTCATGCACAAGGACTCCCAAATCCCTCTGTGTTGCAGCTTTCTGCAGTCTTTCTCCATTTAAATAATATTCAGCTCCTTTATTCCTCCTGCCAAAGTGCATAATCTCACATTTTCCTACGTTATATTCCATTTGCCAAGTTTTTTCCCACTCACTAAACCTGTCCATATCCCTCTGTAGACTCCTTGTGTCATCCTTACCACTTGCCTTCTCACCTATTTTTTGTTATCTGCAAACTTGGCGATAGTACATTCACTTCCCTCATCTAAGTCACGAATATATTTTGTAAATAATTGAGGCCCCAGCACTGATCGCTGTGGCACTCCACTAGTTACAGGTTGCCACCCTGAAAATGCCCCCTTATCCCAACTCTCTGTCTTCTATTAGTTAGCCAATCCTTTAACCATGCTACCCCCAACACCATGGGCTCTTATCTTATTAAGTAGGCTAATGTGTGGTACCTTATCGAACACCTTTTGGAAATCCAAATTTGGAGAATAATGTCTCATATGAATGTGTGAACTGCTTTTATTGAGCATCCCTGTAACTGCATTGTTGAATTGCTGTGATTTGGAAATAATCTTCATGTATCACATTCAGCATTTGTGGTACTGTCACTGACTCCTTATGTCTTTTTTATATCAGGTTACTTCGTTAACTTTAGAATGCCAATTCACAACAGACAGCAAACTGGAATGATGGTTGGTGGAAGAGAGATTACCAGCAGCTCTGGGTTGTGTAATTGATAAATTATGAAGTAAAGGAAAGACTTTGTGCTTTACAGCCAATTAGTCACTGTTGTAATGTAGGAGATGCAGCAACCAAGTTGCACACAGCAAGTTTGCACAATGGCCAGCTAATCTGTTTTAGCTATTTTAGTTGAGGCTTAATATTAGCCAGAATATTGTGCAATTTGCCTGCTTGTCTAAGAATTTTGCCCTGGGACCTTTTATGACCATTGTTTAACATTTCATTGGAAAGATGGCAGCTCTGACATTGTAGCACTCCCTCACTACTGCACTGGAGTGTCAGCCTGGAAATTGTGCTCAAATAGGTTTGTTTATAGCTTAACCCCAAAGAATGATGGCTCAGCAGTTTATTGTTAACTGGAACAATTAGATGAGATTAATTTCACTTGAACTACTCCATTGAATCTATTATTCTGATATAATTGGCCACGTTACTCAGAATCACAGAGTTTAAGTATGACCTACAATTGCTGTGTGGAACTAAGTTCCTTTCAAGCACCAGTTGTCATGCTGGTAATGACATCCAGGCCGCCCCATTCAGTTGACATGTTATGGTGTTCTCAGTGTAAAACTTTAAAGAAAGAACTTGCATTGGTTATAATTATGAGTTTTATAAGATTGTTATATTTTGGGACAGTGTCTTTAATTTAAAACAAAATGAAGGGGTCATGTGACCCATCCTGCAGCCTGCCTACAAAGTCTAGGTGGTTTGATTGTTAGAGATTAAAGGGGGCCCAGATTGTTTTACTGGGAAGAACTTGTAAGGTGTTTACACTTGGAGACAATATTAGCAGCTTGTGTGCTAACAGTGGATAGACTGTGAGTCTCTAAGGTCGCTGAAAAGTGTTGAGAATGTCAGCTTGTAAACAGTCATGCTTTAAAATGTCCATTTATTTCCAAGATAAATGAGTTTTGGGATCTTAAGGATAACTGACTAGCATTTCTTTCTGGATACAAGGCCCATGTGATTCACATTGCCACAGAGATGGTTTTGAGAGGGGAAGGGTCTAAGATCTCACTGAAAAACTCACAGCCAAGGTTAGTCTGTCAGGACCTCAGAGAGGAAAGCAGCTAGAGTCAGCAAGACGCTATGGTTCACCACACAGGAATGTAGGGTAGGAGCTCTCGCTCACTTTGATAAGATTGAATTCATGAGTTCCAACGAGGCTGGAAGATTCACCTAGTTTGCTTTAGAAGAAGAATCTCTGTGGGAGAAATATCAGTGTGAAAGAAGTTCCGAGATTAAAAGTTCCCAGTCAGAGAAAGGAAAAGAACAAAAGTGAACCCTCAGAAGGTAAGAATCACCTTGGACTGGCTCTGGGAGAATTGTAAGTCTATTTAAAGGACAGTGCAAAGTATATCAATAAAGGTGTTTTCAGATGTGCTAAAAGAAAAAGGGGGAAATGTTCTCTTTTGTGGTCTAAAGTATAAGTTTTGTTTAGCCAATAGTGCCTTTAGTTTTTAGTCACAGTAAAAATCTTATAATGTGAAATCTTGTTGTGCCATCCCTTCAGCTATTAACTGAAAGTTCAAATTTCTATTTAGAAGTTATCGGTCTCTTTGGAGATTGTGGCACATTTATACAGCACGATTCCTCAGGATGTGCCAAAAGTTAAAGGATCACCTGCCCACATTTACCACTCACTAAAAGCGAATATACAGTTTTAAAAAGCAATCAAAAAGGCAAATGGAATGTTGTGCCTTTATCTCTGGAATACAAAGGGGGAAGTTATGTTACAGTTGTACAGAGTCACAGACAACCCCCCATCTGGTGTATTGCATTTGTTTTGAAAACATATTAGCTTTGGAAGTGGTATAGCCAAGATTCAAAGTAATTATACTGGAGCTTAAAGGGTTAAACGATGAAGACTGGCTCCAAAACCTGGCTTGTATTCCCTCTAGCTTGGAACTTTGAGGGATGACCTAACTGAGCTGCTTCAAATGATCAATAGATTCAATGGGATAAATGCAGAGAAACAAATTCCTCTGGTGGGAGAATCTAGAACCCTAAATTTAGAAGTTTTAGGTGTGAAATCAGAAACACTTTCATCAGAAACACTTTCATGCAGAAAGGGTAGTGGAAATCTGGAACTTGCTGCCCCAAAAAGGCTGTGGATCTTGGGGGTCAAATGAAATTTTCATGATGGAGATCAATACATCTTTTTGGGCTTGGTGATCAAGGAATATGGCGCAAAAGCGGATTTGATCAGTTATGATCTAATTGATTGCTGTTACAGGCTCAGGAGGCTGATTGGATTACTCTTTTTTTCTATATTCCAAAATGCTTCACTATCAATTAATTACTTCTGAGTCAATGTTGTAATGTAGGGAACCCCAGGAGCAAATCTATGCACAGCAAGATCCCCCAACAGCAGTAAGATAAATGGCCAATTAATCTGTTTTAGGTGTTGGTAGAGGGATCCCCTGTTCCACTTCAAAAAGTGCCAGGGGATCTTTTATATCTCCCTGAGGGGGCTGTCAAAGTTTCAGTTTAAAGTTTCATCTAAAAGATGGCCCCGGTGACAGGGCAGGATTCCCTCTAAAGTATCAGCCTAGATTTTGTATTCAAAACTGTGGGGCTTGAACTCATGACCTTCAGGCTCAGAAGCATCAATGCAACCACTGAGCCAAGGCTGACATTTAGTACAGATTAATCCACTGTGGATGCATTGGTTACCCCTGTTTTTGTTTGCACTATGTACACTAATGTGCTCTAACTTGGTTAATTTGGGAATCAAATTTTGTCTAATTGCATTTTTTGTATTAAATAAAAAATGAGTAAACGTGGACACTGTTCTCAAAACTTGCATTTACATGGTGTACATAGTGCTTTACCCTTTTGTGTTTGTTGGCAAAATGGTAAGTTAAGAGCAGAGTGTGAGTGATTTTTGATTGTTTCACATGCTTTGCTTCCTTGGTTACTGCTCAAATGGAATGTGGTGAAACCATTGAATTTCAGCGCCATGGAAACAATATCTGGAGAGGAAAGCTGTCATCATGATCAACTTCACCAATTGGAATAGCTGTTCTTGACCTGCAGTAGAAAACAATCTAAACCAATAACGAACATCTTCCACAGAACTGTTGTGGCAATGGGCAAGAAATATCCAACTATGTTCTGAATAGAGAGCATAGGCTGGTTTGGAGGGTGAGTGGGGGAGGATCAGGATGGATAGCGGGGAAGGGTCCTGAAGAGTTGTATGGCATTTTCTACTAAGATTAGTCATTGTGGTCGCACCTGTGGTTATTCACTGATGTACCACATATCCTTCAGTCAAATTAGTTTCTAAACAATGTTACTGCTTACCCACTGTTTAAGTGGACAGACATGTAGCATGGCGGAGAGAAAATTCCAATCTTTACTGTGTGCGATGACTTTCTAAAGGTGGCTGTGAAGACTTGGTCTTCACAAACAGCAACTGAAGGCATTTATATCCTGTGATGTGCTACTGAGCTGTGGAGACCAGAAAAGCCTCAGGTTGAAAGTTTGGCCACCAACAGTGTGTACACGAGATGGGTGCTTGATCTCACTCCAGCTACCCCTTCTCCTCAAGGAGTCAGCTAGGGACTCTTGGGCACCCATAAGGAGGAGGATCAGCAGTTGCACACCCCGGGGTCATCCACCCAGGTGACTCTGGGAGTGTCCGGTCCATCTGAATTCCTACGTCCTATGACTCCAGCAACTCCAGCTCCACAGGCTGAGAAGGGTGTCACTGCTGCACAGCAGGACCTTGAAAACAGGCCAGGGCCTTCCAGAGGATGCCAGTCGAAGTCATCACAGACAGGGTGTAGCAGTCAGCAGGCTGCCTCCACCTCCACTGAGAATGTCAGGGGAGCATCAAGATGTAGTGACAGTGTTAGGAAGTTTAAGAAGATGTAGTTGCACAGCCTGGGCATGGGTGTCAATCACTCATACTTAACGTTCACCATTGTAAATAAACACCCAAGAATGTCTCATTACCTATGGCTCCTTGTTATGATGAGCAGTGGTCGTGTCACTCAGATGTGAAACCTCAGCCATACAGGAGTCAAACGTTCACAGATGCAAGGTGAGGACGTCAAGACTGCCCTCATGCATCTCGTCATCATCCTTCATGAATCTTGGCGCTACGAGGGCCTCCAGAGTGCGCCTGCCTTGTCTGGCCAGTGTGATGGCCTCATTGCCTAATCCTTGTCTTCGAGGACCTCATCACAGTCATCTCCTTTGACGTTCTCCTCATCGGAGGAGCAGCTCCTCCACCTCCTCCTCAGCCAGGTCTTCCCCCCTTTGCAGCGCCAGGTTGTGGAATATGCAGTAAGTGACGATGATGTGCAACATCCTCTGGGGACTGTATTGCAGTGCTCCACTGGACCTGATAAGGCACCAGAACCTTATTTACAAATGTCTACCTTATGTTCCACCAAAGTCCAGGTTGCGGCATGAGCCTCGTTATGCCATCTCTCTGCTGAAATCTGAGGCCGCCGCATGGGCATCATCAGCCATGTGTCCTCTCTGGGTAGCCCATGTCCCTGAGGTGCCAACCCTGCAGCTTCTGTGGGCCCTGGAAGATGTCAGGGATCTGAAACCTGCTAAGGATGTAGAAGCTGTGGAGTCTCTCTGGGAATTGTGCGCAGACCTGTAGGATGGGTTTGTGGTGGTTGCAAGCCAACTGAGCATTCAATGAGTGGGAGCCCTTGTAGTTGGCATAGTTGATTACTTATTGCCATGGAGATCTAAGTGCAGTCGATGGCACTCTGCACCTGTGGAAAACATGAGATTTGCGCAAATTCCCGCACTCTTGCTTCCTGCCTTTCCTGATCTTGGGCGAAATGCACAAAGTTGTGTGCCTTCATGAAGATTGTGTCCCTGACCTCCTGGATACATTTTGTGTGAAGTTTTGGGAGATTTTGTACAGGTCATGTGTGGAGCCCTGGAAGGAGCCACTGGCTTAAAAATTGAGCGCCACAGTCACTTTCACAGCCACTGGCAGTGGATGGCCTCCATGTCCCCTGATGCCAAATCCTGCAGCAGGTGACATATGTGACCGACCAGTTATCTAGACATATGAACATATGAAATTGGAGCAGAGGTAGACCATTCGGCCCATTGAGCTTGCTTTATCATTCAATAAGATCATGGCTGATCTGCTTGTATTACTAATTCTACACTTCCTTCTACCCTGATAACATTTGATTTCCTTGCCTAACAAGAAAACATCTACATCCATCTTAAAAATATTCAATTACTCTGCGTCCACTGCTTTCTGAGGCAGAATTCCAAAGTCACAAAACCCTTTGGGAGAAAAAATGCTCCTCATGTCTGTCCTAAAAGAGTGCCCCCTAATTTTAAAACAGTGTCCCCTAGTTCCGGACACATTTCTGTGTCCACCTTGTCAAGCTCATTCAGAATCTTATATAGTTCAATCAAGTCACCACTCACTCTTCTAAACTCCAGTGGAAAAAAGCCCAGTCTGTCTAACCTTTCCACATAAGACAACACATTTATTCCTAGTATCAATCTATCTACTGAAGCTCCTCTGAATCACCTCTAATGCATAAACATTCTTTGTAAAATAAGGAGGCCAAAACTGCACACAGTATTCGAGATGTGGTTTCACCAATGCCCTGTATCATTGAAGCATAACACCCTTACTTTTATGTTCAATTCCTCTCATAATGAAGGATAGAATTCCATTAGCCTTCTTAATTACTTGTTGTACCTTCATACTAACTTTTGTGACTCATGCACTAGAACACCTAGATCCCTCTGCACCTCGGAATTCTGCAGTTGTTCTCCATTTAAGTAACACTTTGCTTTTTTCTTCTTCCTGTCAAATTGAACAACTTTGCATTTTCCCACATTATACTCCATCTGCCAGATTTTTGCCCACTCACTCAACCTATCTATATCTGTCTGCAACCTCCTATGCCCTCTTCACGACATACTTTCTTACTTATCTTTGTGGCATCTGTAATTTAGCTAGCATGCCTCCGCTGCCTTCATGTGAGTCATTGAAATAAATTGTAAAAAGTTGAGGCTGCAGCAGAGATCACTTGTTACATCCTGCCAATTAGAAAATGACCCATTTATGCATACTCTCTGTTTTCTCCCAGCCAGCCAATCTTCTATCCATGCTAAAGTGTTACTCCCTACGCCATGAGCTTTTATTTTCCGCAATAGTCTCTGATGTGACACCTTATTGAATGCCTTCTGGAAATCCAAGTACAGTACATCTACAGGCTTCCCTTTATCCAGGGCGCAAGTTACTCCTTCAAAGAACTCCAATAAATTGGTTAAACATGATTTCCCTTTCACAAAACCATGCTGACTTTTCCCAATTACCAATTTCTCCTGATTAATCTTTTGGTCATTCTCTGCCGCACTTTATATTCTGACCAATCATCTGACCTGCCACTCACCCTTGTGTAGTTATATGCTTTTTTCTTAAGTTTGGTGCTTTCCTTAATTTCTTTAGTTAACCTAGGATGGTGGCTCCTCCCCTTATAATATTTATTTTTAGAAGGAACATACTTATTCCGAATATTTTGAAATATCCCCTTAAATGTCTTCCACTGCTCTTTTATTAATCTACCCTTTAGCCTGGAATCCTTGTTCACTTCAGCTAGCTCATCTCTCATGCCCATATAGTTGTCCATATTTAAGTTTAAAATATTAGACATGTGCAGTCTTTGGCAACACTGGTTCTCCATCACCTGCAGAAATGACAGCGTCTATAGACGCTGGGTCTAGCGAGACGCCTACGAGCGACGGCTCTCTGTGATCTTCAGCTGCGTGTGCAACAGGCCGTGCCACCCCTTCATCTTGAGGGAGGTGCTCCTCCCTTTGCCAAGCGAGGCGCCTCCACCGCTCTCTTCTTCTTCCTCTCTGCTCCCTGTAAGCCATGAGGCAGACCGCTAAATCACCAGTCTCCATGATCCTGATGTTTTCCTCCTGTAAGATCAAAGAGAGAGACACGTGGGTTAGCATGGGTTTACTAAGAACCTCTCTTGGTTAAGTCTGAAGGCCTCTTCACGCATGCAGGAGAGCGCTGGCAACCACTTGGATGGTCAGCGTTTAGTGCGCCGCATGGCTGCCTGAAACCCCAACCACCTCCACCCACTCCACCTGACCGATTAGCAGCAGCTTTGCCCACTGGACTGCATGCTGTGCTCTCAGCTCAGGCACAAGCATTCTCCTTACCCTCACTGCAAGACTGCACTGTTAGCTTGAACCACAATAGATAGTGGTCCAAACCTCAGTAAGGACATTGCAAGGGGCTGTAAGAGCCTCCACCAGTGATTGCACCATGGCCACCATTTACAAGGGGATTGATAACTTGCCAAGTTGGCCAATTGTTCTGTTGCCTCTGAAAACGCACATTAATTTGCAGTCTGTGCCCGAGGGGTGAAAGGTTCTGGAGCATTTGGTGGCACGTTAATACTTTTGCGTTCCTCAAGGGGGCAGAAAAGCTTCAGAGGCCCGACTCCAAACGTGTCAATGGAGCTGCAGCTGAATGGTCTCAGCTGTGGAAGAATGCTCACTTTTGGCAAGCTTTTCCAAGCGCATGGCCACTTCCCTACCCCTAATCCACCACCCATGGCATGCGCTTGAGTATTTCCTTCATTTTGTCTGTACTGCCTTGCTCCCCGCAACTTGTCCTGCCACCCTCAGTCCCGGCCTGACCCGCATCGGCACTGCACTGAAAGCCAGCTGGGAAAAAGCGACTTGCCTGTGCCACCCCCCCCCCACCACTGCCCCCGAATGCACGGCGCCTCTTCCTTGATGCCCTCTGGTCAGCGATGCTGACCAGCGCTGTGCAAGGTTATGTGCACTCAACTCCAAGTACCCCTGGAAGATCAGATCACTGAGCGCTTGCCTTTTAAAGGCAGTTGTGAAGCACTGTGTTCTCAAGCCATGGCGAAGTGGGGGGGTCAATTTGACATGGCGGGAAGATTCTGGTGAGTTATAAATGGATGCGAATATATTAAAATGAAGTTCGCGATGTGCAGAGATGGGAAACGACCACCATTGATGAGTGGAGCCGACGATCGCAAACTGGTTTCACAATGGCTTAAAAATGATTTTTGGCCTTCTTGCCATTTAGTGCCTGTCACCCCGTCTGCCTTGACACCCAAGGACAATGGGCCGCAAAATCCCAGCCATGTTTTGTGCACCAGATCAGTGAAATTGCGCAAGCTGGTTGTGTGTTCCAGGTCCAATGAGTATCCTTGTCCAGAGTGTATGTTCCTAGCAAAGTTGTGGGCCCCCAGCTCAATGTGTGTTCCAAATTCAGTGAGTGTGTTTCTAGCTCAGTGAGTGTGCTCATAGCTCAGGGATTTTGTTTCCACATCTGTAAGCATGTTCCTATCTCATTGAGTGTGTATCTAGCTCAATGAATGTGTTTCTAGCTCAGTGATTGTGTTCCTAGCTCAGTGACTAAGTTCCTAACTCAGCGACTGTATTCCTAGATCAGTGGGTATGTTCCTAACTCAGTGGGTGTGTTCCTAGCTTGGACACTGTGTTCCTAGTTCAGTGGGTGTGTTCCAAGCGCAGTGATTGTTTTCCTAGGTCAGTAAGTGGGTTCCTAGCTCAATATGTGTGTTCCTAGCTCAATATGTGTGTTCCTAGTTCAGTGAGTGTTTTCTTAGCCCAGTGAGTGTGTTCCAAGCTCAGTGAGTGTGTTTCTAGCTCACTGAATGTGCTCATAGGTCCGAGAGCATGTTCCTATCACAGTGTGTTCCTAACTCAATAGGTGTGTTCCTAGCTCAGTGAGTGTGTAAATAGTTCAGTGAATGTGTTCCTTAGTCAATGCGTTCATTCCTAACTCAGTGGATGTATTCCTGCATCAGATACCGTGTTCCTAGCTCAGTGAGTTTGTTCCCAGCTCACTGAGTGTGTTCGTATCTCAACGAATGTGTTCATGTGTTCCTACTCCAATAAGTGTGTTCATAGAGCGGTGAGTGTGTAATTAGCTTAGTCACTGAGTTCCTAGCTCAGTCACTGTGTTCATAACTGAATATGTGTGTTCCTAGCTCAATACATATCTTCCTAGCTCAGTGAGTGTGTTACTAGCTCAACGAATGCATTCCTAGCTCAATATGTGTGTTCCTAGCCCAGTGAGTATGTTCTAAGCTCAGTGAGTGTGTTCCTAGCTCAGAGAGTTTGTTCCCAGGTCAGTTATTGTACTCCTAGCTCAGCGGGTGTATTCTTAGCTCAGTAAGTCTGTGTCCCTATCCCAGCGAGTATATTCCCAGTTCAGTGAGTGCCTTCCTGCCGCTGTGAGTGTGCTCCTGGATCAATGAGTGTGTTCATGTACAGTGAGTGAGTAAGTAGCTCAGTCACTGTGTTGCTAGTTCAGCGAGTGTGTTCCTAACTCAATGTGCATGTTCCTAGCTCAGTGAGTGTGTTCTTCACTCAGTGTATTTATTCCTAGATCAGTGAATGTTTTTCTAACTCAGTGAGTGTGTTCTCAGTTCAGTGAGTGTGATTCTGGCTCAGTGAGGGTGTTCCTTGGTCAATGAGTGTGTTCCTAGTACAGTGAGTGAATAAGTAGCTCAGTCACCATGTTGCTAGCTCAGTAAGTGTGTTCCCAGCTCCATGAGTGAGTTCTTTGCTCAATATGTGTGTTTTAGCTCAGGGAATGTGTTCCTAGCTCAGTAAGTCTGTTCCCATCTCAATGCATGAGTAACAAGTTCAGTGTATGTGTTCCAAGCTCAATATGTCTGTTCCTAGCTCAGTGAGTGCGTTCCTAGCTCAGTTAGTGTGTTCCTAGCTCAGTGACTGTGTTCCTAGCTCAATGAGTGTGTTCATAGTGCAGTGAGTGAGTAACTGGCTCAGTCACTGTGTTCCCAGCTCAATATGTCTGTTCCTAGCTCAGTGAGTGTGCCCCTAACACAGTGACCGTGTTCCTAGCTCAGTGTGTTCATTCTTGGCTCAATGGGTGTGTTCCTAGCACAGATACTGTGTTCCTAGCTCAGTGAGTGTATTCCTCGAATAGTGTACCTGTTCCCAATCAGTGAGCATGTTCCCAGCTCAATGAATATGTTCCCAGGTCAGTGAGTGTGTTCCAAGCCCAGTGTGCGTATTCCTATCTCAGTGACTGTGTTCCTAGCTCAAATAGTGTGTTCCTAGAACTATTAGTGTTTTCCTAGCTAGGTCAGTGTACTCCTAGCCCAGTGAGTTTGTTCCCATTTCACTGAGGGTGTTCCTGGCTCAGTGAGTGCACTCCTAGCTCAATGAGTGTGTTCCTAGCTCAGTGAGTGTGTTCCTAGCTCATTGAGTGTGTTCCTAGCTCAGTGAGTGTGTTCCTAGCTCAGTGAGTGTGTTCCTAGCTCAGTGAGTGTGTTCCTAGCTCAGTGAGTGTGTTCATAGTACAGTGAGTGTATTCCTAGCTCAATTAATGTGTTCCTAGCTCAGAGACTGTGTTCCTAGGTCCGTGAATGTGTTCGTGAGAATGTCTGTGAGTACAGTGAGTAACTTACTCAGTCACTGTGCTGCTAGCTCAATGAGTGGGTTCCCAGCTCAGTGAGTGGGTTTCGAGATCAATATGTGTGTCCCTAGTTCAGTGAGTGTGTTCCAAGCTCAATGTGTGTGTTCCAAGCTCAATGTGTGTGTTCCAAGCTCAATGTGTGTGTTCCCAGCTCAGTGAGCGAGTGCCTAGCTCAGTGGGTGTGTTCCCAGGTCAATATGTGTGTTCCATCTTGCTGATTGTGTTGCTTGCTCAATGAGTGTGTTCCTGGCTCAGTGAGTGAGTACCTCGTTCAGTGTGTATGTTCCGAGCTCAGTGATCTTAGCTCAATGTATGCGTTCCTAGCTCAGGGAGTGCTTTTGAGCTCAATGCGTGTGTTCCTAGCTTAGTGAGTGCATTGTTATTTCAGTGTGTGTGTTGCTCAATCGGTGTGTCTGTTCCCAGCTCAGTGATTGTGTTCCCAGCTTGGTGAGTGCGTTCCTAGCCCGGTGAGTGTGTTCCTATCTCAGTGAGTGCATTCCTAGCTTAGTGAATGTATTCCGAGCTCATTGAGTGTGTTCCTAGCCCAGTGAGTGTGTTCCTAGCCCAGTGAGTGTGTTCCTAGCCCAGTGAGTGTGTTCCTAGCCCAGTGAGTGTGTTCCTAGCCCAGTGAGTGTGTTCCTAGCCCAGTGAGTGTGTTCCTAGCCCAGTGAGTGTGTTCCTAGCCCAGTGAGTGTGTTCCCAGCCCAGTGAGTGTGTTCCCAGCCCAGTGAGTGTGTTCCCAGCCCAGTGAGTGTGTTCCTAGCCCAGTGAGTGTGTTCCTAGCCCAGTGAGTGTGTTCCTAGCCCAGTGAGTGTGTTCCTAGCCCAGTGAGTGTGTTCCTAGCCCAGTGAGTGTGTTCCTAGCCCAGTGAGTGTGTTCCTAGCCCAGTGAGTGTGTTCCTAGCCCAGTGAGTGTGTTCCCAGCTTAGTGAATGTATTCTGAGCCCAGTGAGTATGTTCCCAGCTCAGTGAGCGTGTTCCTAGCCCAGTGAGTGTATTCCCAGTTCAGTAAGATTGTTCCTGGCTCAGTGAATATACTCCTAGATGAATGAGTGAGAACCTAGCTAAGTCACTGTGTTGCTAGCTCAATGAGTCTGACCCTAGCTCAGTGAGCATTTTCCTAATTCAATATGTGTGTTCCTAGCTCAGTGAGTGTGTTCCTAGCTCAGTGAGTGTGTTCCTAGCTCAGTGAGTGTGTTCCTAGCTCAGTGAGTGTGTTCCTAGCTCAGTGAGTGTGTTCCTAGCTCAGTGAGTATGTTCCTAATCAATATGTGTTCCTAGCTCAGTGAGTGTGTTCGTAGCTCAATATGTCTGTTCCTAGCTCAGTGAGTGTGTTCCTAGCTGAATATGTCTGTTCCTAGCTCAGTGATCATGTTCCTATCTCAGTATGTGCGTTGCTATCTCAGTGAGTGTGTTCCTCGATCGGAGCGTGCGTTCCTAGCTCAATGAATGTGTTGTTATTTCAGTGTGTGTTGCTCAATCAGTGTGTCTATTCCTAGCTCAGTGAGTGTGTTCACAACTCATTGACTGTGTTCCTAACTCAGTTTGTTCATTCCTCACTGAGTGAGTGTTTTCCTGGCTCAGTGAGTTTGTTCCCAGTTCAATGAGTGTGTTCCTGGCTCGGTAAGCGTGCTCCTAGATCAATGAGTGTGCTCATCGTACACTGAGTGACTAACTAGCTCAGTCACTGTATTGCCAGCTCAGCGAGTGTGCCCCTAGCTCAGTGAGTGTGTTCTTAGCTGAATATGTGTATTACTAGCTCAGTGAGTGTGTTCCTAGCTCAATGATTGTGTTCGTAGTGCAGTGACTAAGTAACTAGCTAACTCACTGTCTTCCTAGATCAGTGAATGTTTCCCTAGTTCAGTGAGTGCGTTCTTAGCTCAGTGAGTGTGTTCCCAGTTCAGTGAGAGTGTTCCTGGCTCAGTGAGTTTGCTCCTAGCTCAATGAGTGTGTTCATAGTTGAGTGAGTGAGTATATAGCTCAGTCACCGTGTTGCTAGCTCAGTGAGTGTGTTACTAGCTGAATATGTGTGCTCCTAGCTCAGTGAGTGTGTTCCTAGCTCAATATGTGTGTTCCTCATTCAGTGAGCGAATTCCTAGTTCTGTGTGTGTGTTCCTAGCTCAATATGTCTGTTCCTAGCTCAATATGTCTGTTCCTAGCTCAGTAAGTGTGTTCCTAGCTCAGTTTGTGTGTTCCTAACTCAGTGACTGTGTTCCTAGCTCAGTGTGTTTGTTCCTAGCTCAGATATTATGTTCCTAGCTCAGTGAGCATTTGCGTATTTCAATGAGCTTGTTCCTATTTCAGTGACATGGTCTTCACTCAAAGAGTGACTTTCCAGAACAGTTAGTGTATTGCTCCTAGGCCATGTGCGCCGAGCTTAATGAGTGTGTTCCTAGCTCAGTGAGTGTGTTCCTAGCTCAGTGAGTGTGTTCCTAGCTCAGTACATGTGTTGCTAGCTCAGTATGTGTGTTTCGGGCTCAGTGATTGTGCTACTAGATCAGTGAGTGTGTTCCTATCACATTGAGTGTGCTCATATGTCAATGAGTGTGTTCCTAGCTCAGTGAGCGTGTTCCTAGCTAAGCGAATGTGTTTAGAGCTCAGTGAACTTGTTCCTAGCTCAGCGAGTGTGTTCCTAGCTCAGTCAGTATGTTCCTAGAATAATTGTGTTTTCATAACTAAGCAAGTGTGTACTAAGCTCATCGAATGTGTTTCTAGCTCAGTGAGAGTGTTCTTAGCTCAGTGAGAGTGTTCTTAGCTCAGTGAGAGTGTTCTTAGCTCAGTGAGAGTGTTCTTAGCTCAGTGAGAGTGTTCTTAGCTCAGTGAGAGTGTTCTTAGCTCAGTGAGAGTGTTCTTAGCTCAGTGAGAGTGTTCTTAGCTCAGTGAGAGTGTTCTTAGCTCAGTGAGAGTGTTCTTAGCTCAGTGAGAGTGTTCCTAGCTCAGTGAGTGTGTTCCTAGCTCAGTGAGTGTGTTCCTAGCTCAGTGAGTGTGTTCCTAGCTCAGTGAGTGTGTTCCTAGCTCAGTGAGTGTGTTCCTAGCTCAGTGAGTGTGTTCCTAGCTCAGTGAGTGTGTTCCTAGCTCAGTGAGTGTGTTCCTAGCTCAGTGAGTGTGTTCCTAGCTCAGTGAGTGTGTTCCTAGCTCAGTGAGTGTGTTCCTAGCTCAGTGAGTGTGTTCCTAGCTCAGTGAGTGTGTTCCTAGCTCAGTGAGTGTGTTTGCAGATCAGTGAATGTGTTCCTAGCTCAGTGAGTGTTTTCTTAGCTCAGTGAGTGTGTTCCTAGCCCAGTGAGCATGTTCCCAGATCAGTGAGGGCGTTCCCAGCTCAGTGACTGTGTTCCTAGTTCAGTGAGGGTATTTCTGGCTCAGTAAGTGTGCTCATAGCTCAATGAGTGTTTTCATAGTACAGTGATTGAATATCTAGCTCAGTCACTGTGTTGCTAGCTCAATGAGTGTGTTCCTGGCTCAGTGAGTGCATTCTTAGCTCAATGTGCATCATCCCAGCCCCATGTGTGTGTTCCTATCTCAGTGAGTGTATTCCTAGCCTGGTGAGTGCGTTCCTAGTGAAGTCAGTGTGTTCCCAGCTCAGTAAGTGTGTTTCTAGCTCAGAAGGTGTGTTCCTAGAACAGTGAGTGTATATGTAGCTCAGCAAGTGAGTTCCTAGCTCAATGTGTGGGTTTCCAGCCCCATTTCCGTGTTCCAAGCTTAGTGAGTGTGCTCCTAGCTCAGTGAGCATTTTCATTGCTCAGTGAGTGTTTTCCTTGATCAACGTGTGTTCCTAGCTCAGTGAGTGTAATTCTGAGGTAAGTGACTGTGTTCTGAACTCTGTGTGTGTTTTGCTAGCTTAGAGAATTTGTTCCTAGCTCAATGAGTGTGTTCCTAAGTCAGGCAGTTTTGTTCCTAACTCATAAAGGGTTTCTAGCTCAGTGAGTGTTTTTCCAGCTCATAGGGTGTGTTCCTAGCCAGTGAGTGTATACGTAGCTCAGTGAGTGCGTTCCTAGCTCAGTGAGTGTGTTCCAACTCAGTGTGTGGGTTCCTAGCTCAGTAAGTGTGTTCCAACTCAGTGTGCTTTCCTAGTTCAGTGAGTGTTTTCCTAGCTCAGAGAATGTGTTCCTAGCTCAGTAAGTGCTTTCCTAGCTCATTGAGTGTGTTCCTAGCTCAGTTTTGCGTTCCTAGCTCAGTGATTGTATTCCTAGATTGGTGAGTGTGTTCCTAGCTCAGTGTTTTCCCTGCTCACTGAGTGTTTGCCTTAATCTGCGAGTGTGTTCCCAGCTCAATGAGTGTGTTCCTATCTCAGTGAGCGTGCACATAGCTCAGTGAGTGTGTTCCCAGCTTGGTGAGTGTGTTGCTACATCAGTGAGTGTGTTGTTAGCTCAGTGAGTGCTTTCCTAATTAGTGAGTGTGTTCCTTGCTCAGCGAGTGTGTTCCTAGCTCAGCAAGAGTATAACTAGCTCTGTGTTTGTGTTCCCAGCTCAGTGAGTGTATTCCTAGTTAAATGACCATGTTCTTAACTCAGTGCATGTGTTCCGAGCTTAGAGACTTTGTTCCTAGCTCAATTAGTGTGTTGCTAGCTCAGTGAGCGTGTTGCTAGCTCAGTGAGCGTGTTGCTAGCTCAGTGAGCGTGTTGCTAGCTCAGTGAGCGTGTTGCTAGCTCAGTGAGCGTGTTGCTAGCTCAGTGAGCGTGTTGCTAGCTCAGTGAGCGTGTTGCTAGCTCAGTGAGCGTGTTGCTAGCTCAGTGAGTGTGTTGCTAGCTCAGTGAGCGTGTTGCTAGCTCAGTGAGCGTGTTGCTAGCTCAGTGAGTGTGTTGCTAGCTCAGTGAGTGTGTTCCTAGCTCAGTGTGCATGTTCCTAACTCAGTGAGTATATTCCTAGTTCGGTGAGTGTGTTGCTAGCTCAGTGAGTGTTTTCCCTCCTCAGCGAGTGTGTTCCAAACTCAGTGAGTGTGCTCCCATCTCAGTGAGTGTGTTCCTAACACAGTGAGTGTGTCTGATCTCAGTGTTTATGATCGGAGCTCAGTGAGTGTGTTCCGAGTTAAGTGACTGTGTTCCTAACTCAGTGTGTGCGTTACTAGCTTGTAGAATTTGTTCCTAGCTCAATGAATGTGTTCCTAGCTAAGGCAGTGTGTTCCTAGCTCAATGTGCCTGTTTGTAGGTCTTTGAGTGTGTATCTAGCTCAGTGAGTGTGTTCCTAGCACAATGAGTGTGTTCCCAGCTCTGAATGTGTTTCCAGCTAAGTGTGTGTGTTCCTAGCTCATTGAGTGAATTCCTAGCTTGGCAAGTGTGTTCCTCGCTCAGTGTTTGTGTTCCCAGCTCAGTGAATGTCTTTCTAGCTCAGTGACTGTTTTCCTAGTTAAATGAACGTGTTCCTAACTCAGTGCATGTGTTTCTAGCTTAGAGACATTGTTCCTAGCTCAATGAGTGTGTTCCTAGTTCAGGCAGTGTGTTCCTAACTCAGTTAGTGTGTTGATAGCTCAGAGTGTGTGTTCCTAGGTCAGTGAGTGTGCTTCTAGCCAGTGAGTGTATAAATAGCTCAGTGAGTGTTTTCCTAGCTCAGTGAATGTGCTCCAATTCAGTGTGTGCGTTCCTAGCTCAGAGAGTGTGTTCCGAGTTCCGTGAGGGTGTTCCTGGCTCAGTGATTGTGTTCCCAGTTCAGTGAGGGCATTCCCGGCTCAGTGACTGTATTCCTAGTTCAGTGAGGGTATTCCTGGCTAGGTGAGTGTGCTCCTAACTCAATGAATGTTTTCGCAGTACAGTGATTGAATATTTAGCTCAGTCACTGTGCTGCTAGCTCAATGAGTGTGTTCCTAGCTCAGTGAGTGTGTTCCTATGTCAGTGTTTGTGTTCCTAGCTCAGTGAGTGTACTCTTAGATAAGTGACTTTGTTCTTAACTCAGTGTGTGTATTGCTAGCTTAGACGGTGTGTTCCTAGCCAGTGAGTTTATACGTAGCTCAGTGAGTGCGTTCCCAGCTCAGTGAGTGTGCTCCTAGGCCAGTGAGTGTGTTCCCAGCTCATAGGGTTTGTTCCTAGTCAGTGAGTGTACATGTAGCTCAGTGAGTGCTTTCCTAGCTCAGTGAGTGTGTTCCAACTCAGTGTGTGTTTTCCTAGCTCAGTGAGTGTTTTCCTAGCTCAGTGAGTGTTTTCCTAGCTCAGTGAGTGTGCTTCTAGCTCAGTGTTTTCCTAGCTCAGTGAGTGTGTTCCAACTCAGTGTGTCCTCCTAGATCAGTGAGTGTTTTCCTAGCTCAGTGAGTGTACTCCTAGCACAGTGAATGTTCTCCTAGATCAGTGAATGTGTGCCTAGCTCATAAGGTGTGTTCCTGGAACAGTGAACGTATACGTAGCTCATTGAGGGAGTTCCTAGCTCAATATGTGTGTTCCTAGTTCAGGTAGTGTGTTTGTGTCACATTGAGTGTGTTCCTAGCTCAATGTGTGTTTCCAGCCCCGTGTGTATTCCAAACTTGGTGAATGTGTTCCTAGCTCAGTGAGTGTGTTCCTACTCAGTGAGCATGCTCCTAGTTCAGTGAGTGTGCTCCTAGCGCAGTGACTGTTTTCCCTGCTCTGTGAGTATGTACCTAGCTCAGTGAGTGTGTTTCTACTCAGTGAGCATGCTCCTAGTTCAGTGAGCATGCTCCTAGTTCAGTGAGCATGCTCCTAGTTCAGTGAGTGTGCTCTTAGATCAGTGAGTGTGTTCCAACTCAGTGTGTGGGTTTCTAGCTCAGTGAGTGTGCTCCTAGGCCAGTGAGTGTGTCCCAGCTCATAGCGTGTGTTCCTAGCCAGTGAGTGTATACGTAGCTCAGTGAGTGTATACGTAGCTCAGTGAGTGTATACGTAGCTCAGTGAGTGTGTTCCTAGCTCAGTGAGTGTGTTCCTAGCTCAGTGAGTGTGTTCCAACTCAGTGCGTGGGTTCCTAGCTCAGTGAGTGTTTTCCTAGCTCAGTGAGTGTGCTCCTAGCTCAGTGAGTGTTTTCCTAATTCAGTGAGTGTATTCCAACTTAGTGTGTGGGTTCCTAGCTCAGTGAGTGTGTTCCAACTCAGTGTGTGCTCCTAGCTCAGTGAGTGTTTTCCCTGCTCAGTGAGTGTGCTCCTAGCACAGTGAGTGTTCTCCTAGATCAGTGAGTGTGTGCCTAGCTCATAAGGTGTGTAACTGGAACAGTGAGAGTATATGTAGCTCAGTGAGGGTGTTCCTAGCTCAATATGTGTGTTCCTAGTTCAGTGAGTGTGTTTGTCTCACAGTGAGTGTGCTCCTAGGCCAGTGAGTGTGTTTCCCGCTCAGAAGGTGTGTTCCTAGAGCAGTGAGTGTATACGTAGCTCAGCGAGTGTGTTCCTAGCTCAATGTGTGTGTTTCCAGCCCCGTGTGTGTATTCCTAGCTTGGTGAATGTGTTCCTAGCTCAGTGTGTGTGTTCCTACTCAGTGAGCGTGCTCCTAATTCAGTGAGTGTGCTCCTTGCTCAGTGAGTGTTTTCACTGCTCTGTGAGTGTGTTCCTAGCTCAATGAGTGTGTTCCTACTCTGAGCATGCTCCTAGTTCAGTGAATGTGTTCCCATCTCAGTGAGTGTGTTCCGAGATGTGTTTATGACCTGAGCTCAGTCAATGTATTCCTAAGTAGCTGACTGTGTTCTCAACTCAGTGTGTGTGTTCCTAGCTTAGAGAATTTGTTCCTAGGTAAGGCAGGGTGTTCCGAACCGAACATGTATGTTTCTAACTCTGTGAGTCTGTTGCTAGATCAGTGAGTCTGTTGCTAGATCAGTGAGTCTGTTGCTAGATCAGTGAGTCTGTTGCTAGATCAGTGAGTCTGTTGCTAGATCAGTGAGTCTGTTGCTAGATCAGTGAGTCTGTTGCTAGATCAGTGAGTGTGTTGCTAGCTCAGTGAGTGTGTTGCTAGCTCAGTGAGTGTGTTGCTAGCTCAGTGAGTGTGTTGCTAGCTCAGTGAGTGTGTTGCTAGCTCAGTGAGTGTGTTGCTAGCTCAGTGAGTGTGTTGCTAGCTCAGTGAGTGTGTTGCTAGCTCAGTGAGTGTGTTGCTAGCTCAGTGAGTGTGTTGCTAGCTCAGTGAGTGTGTTGCTAGCTCAGTGAGTGTGTTGCTAGCTCAGTGAGTGTGTTGCTAGCTCAGTGAGTGTGTTGCTAGCTCAGTGAGTGTGTTCCTAGCTCAGTGAGTGTGTTCCTAGCTCAGTGAGTGTGTTCCTAGCTCAGTGAGTGTGTTCCTAGCTCAGTGAGTGTGTTCCTAGCTCAGTGAGTGTGTTCCTAGCTCAGTGAGTGTGCTCCTAGCTCAGTGAGTGTGCTCCTAGCCAGTGAGTGCATATGAAGCTCAGTGAGTGTGTTCCTACCTCAGTGAATGTGTTCCTAGCTCAGTGAGTGTGCTCCTAGCTCAGTGAGTGTGCTCCTAGCCAGTGAGTGCATATGAAGCTCAGTGAGTGTGTTCCTACTTCAGTGAATGTGTTCCTACCTCAGTGAATGTGTTCCTACCTCAGTGAGTGCGTTCCTACCTCAGTGAGTGCGTTCCTACCTCAGTGAGTGCGTTCCTACCTCAGTGAGTGCGTTCCTACCTCAGTGAGTGCGTTCCTACCTCAGTGAGTGCGTTCCTACCTCAGTGAGTGCGTTCCTACCTCAGTGAGTGCGTTCCTACCTCAGTGAGTGCGTTCCTACCTCAGTGAGTGTGTTCCTAGCTCAGTGAGTGTGATCCAATTCAGTGGCAGTGAGTGTATACGTAGCTCAACGAGTGTGTTCCTAGCTCAATGTGTGTTCCCAGCCCTGTGTATGTATACCTAGCTCAGTGAGCGTGCTCCTATTTCAGTGAGTGTGCTCCCATCTCAGTGAGTGTATTGCCTGTTAAGTTAGTGTGTTTCTAGTTTAATGAGTGTTTGGCTATCTCAGTGAGCGTGTTCCTAGCTCAATGAGTGCGTTCCTATCTCAGTGAGTGCTTTCCTGGCTCAGTGTGTGTGTTCCTAGCCCAGTGTGTGTGTTCCTAGCCCAGTGTGTGTGTTCCTAGCCCAGTGTGTGTGTTCCTAGCCCAGTGTGTGTGTTCCTAGCCCAGTGTGTGTGTTCCTAGCCCAGTGTGTGTGTTCCTAGCCCAGTGTGTGTGTTCCTAGCCCAGTGTGTGTGTTCCTAGCCCAGTGTGTGTGTTCCTAGCCCAGTGTGTGTGTTCCTAGCCCAGTGTGTGTGTTCCTAGCCCAGTGTGTGTGTTCCTAGCCCAGTGTGTGTGTTCCTAGCCCAGTGTGTGTGTTCCTAGCCCAGTGTGTGTGTTCCTAGCCCAGTGTGTGTGTTCCTAGCCCAGTGTGTGTGTTCCTAGCCCAGTGTGTGTGTTCCTAGCCCAGTGAGTGTTTTCCTATCTCAGTGAGTGTTTTCCTAGCTCAGTGATGTGCCCCCAGCTCAGTGAGTATTTTCCCTGATCCACTAGTGTGTTCCCAGCTTGGTGATTGTGTTCCCAGCTTGGTGATTGTGTTCCCAGCTTGGTGATTGTGTTCCCAGCTCAGCGAGTGCTTTCCTAGCTCAGGGAATGTGGTCCTAGCTCAGGGAATGTGGTCCTAGCTCAGGGAATGTGGTCCTAGCTCAGTGAGTGCTTTCCCTGCTCATTGAGTGTTTTCCTTGATCTACGAGTGCGTTCCCAGCTTGGTGAGTGTGTTGCTAGCTCAGTGAGTGTGTTGCTAGCTCAGTGAGTGTGTTGCTAGCTCAGTGAGTGTGTTGCTAGCTCAGTGAGTGTGTTGCTAGCTCAGTGAGTGTGTTGCTAGCTCAGTGAGTGTGTTGCTAGCTCAGTGAGTGTGTTGCTAGCTCAGTGAGTGTGTTGCTAGCTCAGTGAGTGTGTTGCTAGCTCAGTGAGTGTGTTGCTAGCTCAGTGAGTGCTTTCCTAATTCAGTGAGTGTGTTTCTAGCTCAGTGAGTGTGTTTCTAGCTCAGTGAGTGTGTTTCTAGCTCAGTGAGTGTAATTCCTAGGTAAGTGACTGTGTTCCTAACTCAGTGTTTGTTTTGCTAGCTTAGAGAATTTGATCCTAGATCAACGAGTGTGTTACTAGCTCAGGCAGTTTTGTTCCCAACTCAAAATGTGTGTTCCTAGCTCAGTGAGTGTGCTCCTAGGCCAGTGAGTGTATTCCCAGCTCATACGGTGTGTTCCTAGCCAGTGAGTGTAAACATAGATCAGTGAGTGTCTTCCAACTCAGTGTGTGGTTTCCTAGCTCAGTGACTGTGTTCCTAGCTAGGTGAATGTGTTCCGAGCTCAGTAAGTGTGTTGTTAGCTCAGTGAGTGTGTTGCTAGCTCAGTGAGTGCTTTCCTAATTCAGTGAGTGTGTTTCTAGCTCAGTGAGTGTAATTCCTAGCTCAGTGACTGTGTTCCTAGCTAGGTGAATGTGTTCCGAGCTCAGTAAGTGTGTTGTTAGCTCAGTGAGTGTGTTGCTAGCTCAGTGAGTGCTTTCCTAATTCAGTGAGTGTGTTCCTAGCTCAGTGAGTGTGTTCCAACTCAGTGAGTGTTTTCCTAGCTCAGTGAGTGTTTTCCTAGCTCAGTGAGTGTGCTCCTAGCTCAGTGAGTGTGCTCCTAGCTCAGTGAGTGTTTTCCTAATTCAGTGAGTGTATTCCAACTTAGTGTGTGGGTTCCTAGCTCAGTGAGTGTGTTCCAACTCAGTGTGTGCTCCTAGCTCAGTGAGTGTTTTCCCTGCTCAGTGAGTGTGCTCCTAGCACAGTGAGTGTTCTCCTAGATCAGTGAGTGTGTGCCTAGCTCATAAGGTGTGTAACTGGAACAGTGAGAGTATATGTAGCTCAGTGAGGGTGTTCCTAGCTCAATATGTGTGTTCCTAGTTCAGTGAGTGTGTTTGTCTCACAGTGAGTGTGCTCCTAGGCCAGTGAGTGTGTTTCCCGCTCAGAAGGTGTGTTCCTAGAGCAGTGAGTGTATACGTAGCTCAGCGAGTGTGTTCCTAGCTCAATGTGTGTGTTTCCAGCCCCGTGTGTGTATTCCTAGCTTGGTGAATGTGTTCCTAGCTCAGTGTGTGTGTTCCTACTCAGTGAGCGTGCTCCTAATTCAGTGAGTGTGCTCCTAGCTCAGTGAGTGTTTTCCCTGCTCTGTGAGTGTGTTCCTAGCTCAGTAAGTGTGTTTCTACTCAGTGAGCGTGCTCCTGGTTCAGTGAGTGTGCTCCTTGCTCAGTGAGTGTTTTCACTGCTCTGTGAGTGTGTTCCTAGCTCAATGAGTGTGTTCCTATCTCAGTGAGTGCTTTCCTGGCTCAGTGTGTGTGTTCCTAGCCCAGTGTGTGTGTTCCTAGCCCAGTGTGTGTGTTCCTAGCCCAGTGTGTGTGTTCCTAGCCCAGTGTGTGTGTTCCTAGCCCAGTGTGTGTGTTCCTAGCCCAGTGTGTGTGTTCCTAGCCCAGTGTGTGTGTTCCTAGCCCAGTGTGTGTGTTCCTAGCCCAGTGTGTGTGTTCCTAGCCCAGTGTGTGTGTTCCTAGCCCAGTGTGTGTGTTCCTAGCCCAGTGTGTGTGTTCCTAGCCCAGTGTGTGTGTTCCTAGCCCAGTGTGTGTGTTCCTAGCCCAGTGTGTGTGTTCCTAGCCCAGTGTGTGTGTTCCTAGCCCAGTGTGTGTGTTCCTAGCCCAGTGTGTGTGTTCCTAGCCCAGTGAGTGTTTTCCTATCTCAGTGAGTGTTTTCCTAGCTCAGTGATGTGCCCCCAGCTCAGTGAGTATTTTCCCTGATCCACTAGTGTGTTCCCAGCTTGGTGATTGTGTTCCCAGCTTGGTGATTGTGTTCCCAGCTCAGCGAGTGCTTTCCTAGCTCAGGGAATGTGGTCCTAGCTCAGGGAATGTGGTCCTAGCTCAGGGAATGTGGTCCTAGCTCAGTGAGTGCTTTCCCTGCTCATTGAGTGTTTTCCTTGATCTACGAGTGCGTTCCCAGCTTGGTGAGTGTGTTGCTAGCTCAGTGAGTGTGTTGCTAGCTCAGTGAGTGTGTTGCTAGCTCAGTGAGTGTGTTGCTAGCTCAGTGAGTGTGTTGCTAGCTCAGTGAGTGTGTTGCTAGCTCAGTGAGTGTGTTGCTAGCTCAGTGAGTGTGTTGCTAGCTCAGTGAGTGTGTTGCTAGCTCAGTGAGTGTGTTGCTAGCTCAGTGAGTGTGTTGCTAGCTCAGTGAGTGTGTTGCTAGCTCAGTGAGTGTGTTGCTAGCTCAGTGAGTGCTTTCCTAATTCAGTGAGTGTGTTTCTAGCTCAGTGAGTGTGTTTCTAGCTCAGTGAGTGTAATTCCTAGGTAAGTGACTGTGTTCCTAACTCAGTGTTTGTTTTGCTAGCTTAGAGAATTTGATCCTAGATCAACGAGTGTGTTACTAGCTCAGGCAGTTTTGTTCCCAACTCAAAATGTGTGTTCCTAGCTCAGTGAGTGTGCTCCTAGGCCAGTGAGTGTATTCCCAGCTCATACGGTGTGTTCCTAGCCAGTGAGTGTAAACATAGATCAGTGAGTGTCTTCCAACTCAGTGTGTGGTTTCCTAGCTCAGTGACTGTGTTCCTAGCTAGGTGAATGTGTTCCGAGCTCAGTAAGTGTGTTGTTAGCTCAGTGAGTGTGTTGCTAGCTCAGTGAGTGCTTTCCTAATTCAGTGAGTGTGTTTCTAGCTCAGTGAGTGTAATTCCTAGCTCAGTGACTGTGTTCCTAGCTAGGTGAATGTGTTCCGAGCTCAGTAAGTGTGTTGTTAGCTCAGTGAGTGTGTTGCTAGCTCAGTGAGTGCTTTCCTAATTCAGTGAGTGTGTTCCTAGCTCAGTGAGTGTGTTCCAACTCAGTGAGTGTTTTCCTAGCTCAGTGAGTGTTTTCCTAGCTCAGTGAGTGTTTTCCTAGCTCAGTGAGTGTGCTCCTAGCTCAGTGAGTGTGCTCCTAGCTCAGTGAGTGTTTTCCTAATTCAGTGAGTGTATTCCAACTTAGTGTGTGGGTTCCTAGCTCAGTGAGTGTGTTCCAACTCAGTGTGTGCTCCTAGCTCAGTGAGTGTTTTCCCTGCTCAGTGAGTGTGCTCCTAGCACAGTGAGTGTTCTCCTAGATCAGTGAGTGTTCTCCTAGATCAGTGAGTGTGTGCCTAGCTCATAAGGTGTGTAACTGGAACAGTGAGAGTATATGTAGCTCAGTGAGGGTGTTCCTAGCTCAATATGTGTGTTCCTAGTTCAGTGAGTGTGTTTGTCTCACAGTGAGTGTGCTCCTAGGCCAGTGAGTGTGTTTCCCGCTCAGAAGGTGTGTTCCTAGAGCAGTGAGTGTATACGTAGCTCAGCGAGTGTGTTCCTAGCTCAATGTGTGTGTTTCCAGCCCCGTGTGTGTATTCCTAGCTTGGTGAATGTGTTCCTAGCTCAGTGTGTGTGTTCCTACTCAGTGAGCGTGCTCCTAATTCAGTGAGTGTGCTCCTAGCTCAGTGAGTGTTTTCCCTGCTCTGTGAGTGTGTTCCTAGCTCAGTAAGTGTGTTTCTACTCAGTGAGCGTGCTCCTGGTTCAGTGAGTGTGCTCCTTGCTCAGTGAGTGTTTTCACTGCTCTGTGAGTGTGTTCCTAGCTCAATGAGTGTGTTCCTACTCTGAGCATGCTCCTAGTTCAGTGAATGTGTTCCCATCTCAGTGAGTGTGTTCCGAGATGTGTTTATGACCTGAGCTCAGTCAATGTATTCCTAAGTAGCTGACTGTGTTCTCAACTCAGTGTGTGTGTTCCTAGCTTAGAGAATTTGTTCCTAGGTAAGGCAGGGTGTTCCGAACCGAACATGTATGTTTCTAACTCTGTGAGTCTGTTGCTAGATCTGTGAGTCTGTTGCTAGATCTGTGAGTCTGTTGCTAGATCAGTGAGTCTGTTGCTAGATCTGTGAGTCTGTTGCTAGATCAGTGAGTCTGTTGCTAGATCAGTGAGTCTGTTGCTAGATCAGTGAGTCTGTTGCTAGCTCAGTGAGTCTGTTGCTAGCTCAGTGAGTCTGTTGCTAGCTCAGTGAGTCTGTTGCTAGCTCAGTGAGTCTGTTGCTAGCTCAGTGAGTCTGTTGCTAGCTCAGTGAGTCTGTTGCTAGCTCAGTGAGTCTGTTGTTAGCTCAGTGAGTCTGTTGCTAGCTCAGTGAGTCTGTTGCTAGCTCAGTGAGTCTGTTGCTAGCTCAGTGAGTCTGTTGCTAGCTCAGTGAGTCTGTTGCTAGCTCAGTGAGTGTGTTGCTAGCTCAGTGAGTGTGTTGCTAGCTCAGTGAGTGTGTTGCTAGCTCAGTGAGTGTGTTGCTAGCTCAGTGAGTGTGTTGCTAGCTCAGTGAGTGTGTTCCTAGCTCAGTGAGTGTGTTCCTAGCTCAGTGAGTGTGTTCCTAGCTCAGTGAGTGTGTTCCTAGCTCAGTGAGTGTGTTCCTAGCTCAGTGAGTGTGTTCCTAGCTCAGTGAGTGTGCTCCTAGCCAGTGAGTGCATATGAAGCTCAGTGAGTGTGTTCCTACTTCAGTGAATGTGTTCCTACCTCAGTGAGTGCGTTCCTACCTCAGTGAGTGCGTTCCTACCTCAGTGAGTGCGTTCCTACCTCAGTGAGTGCGTTCCTACCTCAGTGAGTGCGTTCCTACCTCAGTGAGTGCGTTCCTAGCTCAGTGAGTGTGATCCAATTCAGTGGCAGTGAGTGTATACGTAGCTCAACGAGTGTGTTCCTAGCTCAATGTGTGTTCCCAGCCGTGTGTATGTATACCTAGCTCAGTGAGCGTGCTCCTATTTCAGTGAGTGTGCTCCCATCTCAGTGAGTGTATTGCCTGTTAAGTTAGTGTGTTTCTAGTTTAATGAGTGTTTGGCTATCTCAGTGAGCGTGTTCCTAGCTCAATGAGTGCGTTCCTATCTCAGTGAGTGCTTTCCTGGCTCAGTGTGTGTGTTCCTAGCCCAGTGTGTGTGTTCCTAGCCCAGTGTGTGTGTTCCTAGCCCAGTGTGTGTGTTCCCAGCCCTGTGTATGTGTTCCCAGCCCTGTGTATGTGTTCCCAGCCCTGTGTATGTGTTCCCAGCCCTGTGTATGTGTTCCCAGCCCTGTGTGTGTGTTCCTAGCCCAGTGTGTGTGTTCCTAGCTCAGTGAGTGTGTTCCTAGCTCAGTGAGTGTGTTCCTAGCTCAGTGAGTGTGTTCCTAGCTCAGTGAGTGTGTTCCTAGCTCAGTGAGTGTGTTCCTAGCTCAGTGAGTGTGTTCCTAGCTCAGTGAGTGTGTTCCTAGCTCAGTGAGTGTGTTCCTACCTCAGTGAATGTGTTCCTAGCTCAGTGAGTGTGCTCCTAGCTCAGTGAGTGTGCTCCTAGCCAGTGAGTGCATATGAAGCTCAGTGAGTGTGTTCCTACTTCAGTGAATGTGTTCCTACCTCAGTGAATGTGTTCCTACCTCAGTGAGTGCGTTCCTACCTCAGTGAGTGCGTTCCTACCTCAGTGAGTGCGTTCCTACCTCAGTGAGTGCGTTCCTACCTCAGTGAGTGCGTTCCTACCTCAGTGAGTGCGTTCCTACCTCAGTGAGTGCGTTCCTACCTCAGTGAGTGTGTTCCTAGCTCAGTGAGTGTGATCCAATTCAGTGGCAGTGAGTGTATACGTAGCTCAACGAGTGTGTTCCTAGCTCAATGTGTGTTCCCAGCCCTGTGTATGTATACCTAGCTCAGTGAGCGTGCTCCTATTTCAGTGAGTGTGCTCCCATCTCAGTGAGTGTATTGCCTGTTAAGTTAGTGTGTTTCTAGTTTAATGAGTGTTTGGCTATCTCAGTGAGCGTGTTCCTAGCTCAATGAGTGCGTTCCTATCTCAGTGAGTGCTTTCCTGGCTCAGTGTGTGTGTTCCTAGCCCAGTGTGTGTGTTCCTAGCCCAGTGTGTGTGTTCCTAGCCCAGTGTGTGTGTTCCTAGCCCAGTGTGTGTGTTCCTAGCCCAGTGTGTGTGTTCCTAGCCCAGTGTGTGTGTTCCTAGCCCAGTGTGTGTGTTCCTAGCCCAGTGTGTGTGTTCCTAGCCCAGTGTGTGTGTTCCTAGCCCAGTGTGTGTGTTCCTAGCCCAGTGTGTGTGTTCCTAGCCCAGTGTGTGTGTTCCTAGCCCGTTGTGTGTGTTCCTAGCCCAGTGAGTGTTTTCCTATCTCAGTGAGTGTTTTCCTAGCTCAGTGATGTGCCCCCAGCTCAGTGAGTATTTTCCCTGATCCACTAGTGTGTTCCCAGCTTGGTGATTGTGTTCCCAGCTTGGTGATTGTGTTCCCAGCTTGGTGATTGTGTTCCCAGCTCAGCGAGTGCTTTCCTAGCTCAGGGAATGTGGTCCTAGCTCAGGGAATGTGGTCCTAGCTCAGTGAGTGCTTTCCTAGCTCAGTGAATGTTTTCCCTGCTCATTGAGTGTTTTCCTTGATCTACGAGTGCGTTCCCAGCTTGGTGAGTGTGTTGCTAGCTCAGTGAGTGTGTTGCTAGCTCAGTGAGTGTGTTGCTAGCTCAGTGAGTGTGTTGCTAGCTCAGTGAGTGTGTTGCTAGCTCAGTGAGTGTGTTGCTAGCTCAGTGAGTGTGTTGCTAGCTCAGTGAGTGTGTTGCTAGCTCAGTGAGTGTGTTGCTAGCTCAGTGAGTGCTTTCCTAATTCAGTGAGTGTGTTTCTAGCTCAGTGAGTGTAATTCCTAGGTAAGTGACTGTGTTCCTAACTCAGTGTTTGTTTTGCTAGCTTAGAGAATTTGATCCTAGATCAACGAGTGTGTTACTAGCTCAGGCAGTTTTGTTCCCAACTCAAAATGTGTGTTCCTAGCTCAGTGAGTGTGCTCCTAGGCCAGTGAGTGTATTCCCAGCTCATACGGTGTGTTCCTAGCCAGTGAGTGTAAACATAGATCAGTGAGTGTCTTCCAACTCAGTGTGTGGTTTCCTAGCTCAGTGACTGTGTTCCTAGCTAGGTGAATGTGTTCCGAGCTCAGTAAGTGTGTTGTTAGCTCAGTGAGTGTGTTGCTAGCTCAGTGAGTGCTTTCCTAATTCAGTGAGTGTGTTTCTAGCTCAGTGAGTGTAATTCCTAGCTCAGTGACTGTGTTCCTAGCTAGGTGAATGTGTTCCGAGCTCAGTAAGTGTGTTGTTAGCTCAGTGAGTGTGTTGCTAGCTCAGTGAGTGTTTTCCTAGCTCAGTGAGTGTGCTCCTAGCTCAGTGAGTGTTTTCCTAATTCAGTGAGTGTATTCCAACTTAGTGTGTGGGTTCCTAGCTCAGTGAGTGTGTTCCAACTCAGTGTGTGCTCCTAGCTCAGTGAGTGTTTTCCCTGCTCAGTGAGTGTGCTCCTAGCACAGTGAGTGTTCTCCTAGATCAGTGAGTGTGTGCCTAGCTCATAAGGTGTGTAACTGGAACAGTGAGAGTATATGTAGCTCAGTGAGGGTGTTCCTAGCTCAATATGTGTGTTCCTAGTTCAGTGAGTGTGTTTGTCTCACAGTGAGTGTGCTCCTAGGCCAGTGAGTGTGTTTCCCGCTCAGAAGGTGTGTTCCTAGAGCAGTGAGTGTATACGTAGCTCAGCGAGTGTGTTCCTAGCTCAATGTGTGTGTTTCCAGCCCCGTGTGTGTATTCCTAGCTTGGTGAATGTGTTCCTAGCTCAGTGTGTGTGTTCCTACTCAGTGAGCGTGCTCCTAATTCAGTGAGTGTGCTCCTAGCTCAGTGAGTGTTTTCCCTGCTCTGTGAGTGTGTTCCTAGCTCAGTAAGTGTGTTTCTACTCAGTGAGCGTGCTCCTGGTTCAGTGAGTGTGCTCCTTGCTCAGTGAGTGTTTTCACTGCTCTGTGAGTGTGTTCCTAGCTCAATGAGTGTGTTCCTACTCTGAGCATGCTCCTAGTTCAGTGAATGTGTTCCCATCTCAGTGAGTGTGTTCCGAGATGTGTTTATGACCTGAGCTCAGTCAATGTATTCCTAAGTAGCTGACTGTGTTCTCAACTCAGTGTGTGTGTTCCTAGCTTAGAGAATTTGTTCCTAGGTAAGGCAGGGTGTTCCGAACCGAACATGTATGTTTCTAACTCTGTGAGTCTGTTGCTAGATCAGTGAGTCTGTTGCTAGATCAGTGAGTCTGTTGCTAGATCAGTGAGTCTGTTGCTAGATCAGTGAGTCTGTTGCTAGCTCAGTGAGTCTGTTGCTAGCTCAGTGAGTGTGTTGCTAGCTCAGTGAGTGTGTTGCTAGCTCAGTGAGTGTGTTGCTAGCTCAGTGAGTGTGTTGCTAGCTCAGTGAGTGTGTTGCTAGCTCAGTGAGTGTGTTGCTAGCTCAGTGAGTGTGTTGCTAGCTCAGTGAGTGTGTTGCTAGCTCAGTGAGTGTGTTGCTAGCTCAGTGAGTGTGTTGCTAGCTCAGTGAGTGTGTTGCTAGCTCAGTGAGTGTGTTGCTAGCTCAGTGAGTGTGTTCCTAGCTCAGTGAGTGTGTTGCTAGCTCAGTGAGTGTGTTCCTAGCTCAGTGAGTGTGCTCCTAGCTCAGTGAGTGTGCTCCTAGCCAGTGAGTGCATATGAAGCTCAGTGAGTGTGTTCCTACTTCAGTGAATGTGTTCCTACCTCAGTGAATGTGTTCCTACCTCAGTGAGTGCGTTCCTACCTCAGTGAGTGCGTTCCTACCTCAGTGAGTGCGTTCCTACCTCAGTGAGTGCGTTCCTACCTCAGTGAGTGCGTTCCTACCTCAGTGAGTGCGTTCCTACCTCAGTGAGTGCGTTCCTACCTCAGTGAGTGTGTTCCTAGCTCAGTGAGTGTGATCCAATTCAGTGGCAGTGAGTGTATACGTAGCTCAACGAGTGTGTTCCTAGCTCAATGTGTGTTCCCAGCCCTGTGTATGTATACCTAGCTCAGTGAGCGTGCTCCTATTTCAGTGAGTGTGCTCCCATCTCAGTGAGTGTATTGCCTGTTAAGTTAGTGTGTTTCTAGTTTAATGAGTGTTTGGCTATCTCAGTGAGCGTGTTCCTAGCTCAATGAGTGCGTTCCTATCTCAGTGAGTGCTTTCCTGGCTCAGTGTGTGTGTTCCTAGCCCAGTGTGTGTGTTCCTAGCCCAGTGTGTGTGTTCCTAGCCCAGTGTGTGTGTTCCTAGCCCAGTGTGTGTGTTCCTAGCCCAGTGTGTGTGTTCCTAGCCCGTTGTGTGTGTTCCTAGCCCGTTGTGTGTGTTCCTAGCCCGTTGTGTGTGTTCCTAGCCCGTTGTGTGTGTTCCTAGCCCGTTGTGTGTGTTCCTAGCCCGTTGTGTGTGTTCCTAGCCCGTTGTGTGTGTTCCTAGCCCGTTGTGTGTGTTCCTAGCCCGTTGTGTGTGTTCCTAGCCCGTTGTGTGTGTTCCTAGCCCGTTGTGTGTGTTCCTAGCCCGTTGTGTGTGTTCCTAGCCCGTTGTGTGTGTTCCTAGCCCGTTGTGTGTGTTCCTAGCCCGTTGTGTGTGTTCCTAGCCCGTTGTGTGTGTTCCTAGCCCGTTGTGTGTGTTCCTAGCCCGTTGTGTGTGTTCCTAGCCCGTTGTGTGTGTTCCTAGCCCAGTGAGTGTGTTCCTAGCCCAGTGAGTGTGTTCCTAGCTCAGTGAGTGTTTTCCTAGCTCAGTGATGTGCCCCCAGCTCAGTGAGTATTTTCCCTGATCCACTAGTGTGTTCCCAGCTTGGTGATTGTGTTCCCAGCTTGGTGATTGTGTTCCCAGCTTGGTGATTGTGTTCCCAGCTCAGCGAGTGCTTTCCTAGCTCAGGGAATGTGGTCCTAGCTCAGGGAATGTGGTCCTAGCTCAGTGAGTGCTTTCCTAGCTCAGTGAATGTTTTCCCTGCTCATTGAGTGTTTTCCTTGATCTACGAGTGCGTTCCCAGCTTGGTGAGTGTGTTGCTAGCTCAGTGAGTGTGTTGCTAGCTCAGTGAGTGTGTTGCTAGCTCAGTGAGTGTGTTGCTAGCTCAGTGAGTGTGTTGCTAGCTCAGTGAGTGTGTTGCTAGCTCAGTGAGTGTGTTGCTAGCTCAGTGAGTGTGTTGCTAGCTCAGTGAGTGCTTTCCTAATTCAGTGAGTGTGTTTCTAGCTCAGTGAGTGTAATTCCTAGGTAAGTGACTGTGTTCCTAACTCAGTGTTTGTTTTGCTAGCTTAGAGAATTTGATCCTAGATCAACGAGTGTGTTACTAGCTCAGGCAGTTTTGTTCCCAACTCAAAATGTGTGTTCCTAGCTCAGTGAGTGTGCTCCTAGGCCAGTGAGTGTATTCCCAGCTCATACGGTGTGTTCCTAGCCAGTGAGTGTAAACATAGATCAGTGAGTGTCTTCCAACTCAGTGTGTGGTTTCCTAGCTCAGTGACTGTGTTCCTAGCTAGGTGAATGTGTTCCGAGCTCAGTAAGTGTGTTGTTAGCTCAGTGAGTGTGTTGCTAGCTCAGTGAGTGCTTTCCTAATTCAGTGAGTGTGTTTCTAGCTCAGTGAGTGTAATTCCTAGCTCAGTGACTGTGTTCCTAGCTAGGTGAATGTGTTCCGAGCTCAGTAAGTGTGTTGTTAGCTCAGTGAGTGTGTTGCTAGCTCAGTGAGTGTTTTCCTAGCTCAGTGAGTGTGCTCCTAGCTCAGTGAGTGTTTTCCTAATTCAGTGAGTGTATTCCAACTTAGTGTGTGGGTTCCTAGCTCAGTGAGTGTGTTCCAACTCAGTGTGTGCTCCTAGCTCAGTGAGTGTTTTCCCTGCTCAGTGAGTGTGCTCCTAGCACAGTGAGTGTTCTCCTAGATCAGTGAGTGTGTGCCTAGCTCATAAGGTGTGTAACTGGAACAGTGAGAGTATATGTAGCTCAGTGAGGGTGTTCCTAGCTCAATATGTGTGTTCCTAGTTCAGTGAGTGTGTTTGTCTCACAGTGAGTGTGCTCCTAGGCCAGTGAGTGTGTTTCCCGCTCAGAAGGTGTGTTCCTAGAGCAGTGAGTGTATACGTAGCTCAGCGAGTGTGTTCCTAGCTCAATGTGTGTGTTTCCAGCCCCGTGTGTGTATTCCTAGCTTGGTGAATGTGTTCCTAGCTCAGTGTGTGTGTTCCTACTCAGTGAGCGTGCTCCTAATTCAGTGAGTGTGCTCCTAGCTCAGTGAGTGTTTTCCCTGCTCTGTGAGTGTGTTCCTAGCTCAGTAAGTGTGTTTCTACTCAGTGAGCGTGCTCCTGGTTCAGTGAGTGTGCTCCTTGCTCAGTGAGTGTTTTCACTGCTCTGTGAGTGTGTTCCTAGCTCAATGAGTGTGTTCCTACTCTGAGCATGCTCCTAGTTCAGTGAATGTGTTCCCATCTCAGTGAGTGTGTTCCGAGATGTGTTTATGACCTGAGCTCAGTCAATGTATTCCTAAGTAGCTGACTGTGTTCTCAACTCAGTGTGTGTGTTCCTAGCTTAGAGAATTTGTTCCTAGGTAAGGCAGGGTGTTCCGAACCGAACATGTATGTTTCTAACTCTGTGAGTCTGTTGCTAGATCAGTGAGTCTGTTGCTAGATCAGTGAGTCTGTTGCTAGATCAGTGAGTCTGTTGCTAGATCAGTGAGTCTGTTGCTAGCTCAGTGAGTCTGTTGCTAGCTCAGTGAGTCTGTTGCTAGCTCAGTGAGTGTGTTGCTAGCTCAGTGAGTGTGTTGCTAGCTCAGTGAGTGTGTTGCTAGCTCAGTGAGTGTGTTGCTAGCTCAGTGAGTGTGTTGCTAGCTCAGTGAGTGTGTTGCTAGCTCAGTGAGTGTGTTGCTAGCTCAGTGAGTGTGTTGCTAGCTCAGTGAGTGTGTTGCTAGCTCAGTGAGTGTGTTGCTAGCTCAGTGAGTGTGTTGCTAGCTCAGTGAGTGTGTTGCTAGCTCAGTGAGTGTGTTGCTAGCTCAGTGAGTGTGTTGCTAGCTCAGTGAGTGTGTTGCTAGCTCAGTGAGTGTGTTCCTAGCTCAGTGAGTGTGCTCCTAGCTCAGTGAGTGTGCTCCTAGCCAGTGAGTGCATATGAAGCTCAGTGAGTGTGTTCCTACTTCAGTGAATGTGTTCCTACCTCAGTGAATGTGTTCCTACCTCAGTGAGTGCGTTCCTACCTCAGTGAGTGCGTTCCTACCTCAGTGAGTGCGTTCCTACCTCAGTGAGTGCGTTCCTACCTCAGTGAGTGCGTTCCTACCTCAGTGAGTGTGTTCCTAGCTCAGTGAGTGTGATCCAATTCAGTGGCAGTGAGTGTATACGTAGCTCAACGAGTGTGTTCCTAGCTCAATGTGTGTTCCCAGCCCTGTGTATGTATACCTAGCTCAGTGAGCGTGCTCCTATTTCAGTGAGTGTGCTCCCATCTCAGTGAGTGTATTGCCTGTTAAGTTAGTGTGTTTCTAGTTTAATGAGTGTTTGGCTATCTCAGTGAGCGTGTTCCTAGCTCAATGAGTGCGTTCCTATCTCAGTGAGTGCTTTCCTGGCTCAGTGTGTGTGTTCCTAGCCCAGTGTGTGTGTTCCTAGCCCAGTGTGTGTGTTCCTAGCCCAGTGTGTGTGTTCCTAGCCCAGTGTGTGTGTTCCTAGCCCAGTGTGTGTGTTCCTAGCCCAGTGTGTGTGTTCCTAGCCCGTTGTGTGTGTTCCTAGCCCGTTGTGTGTGTTCCTAGCCCGTTGTGTGTGTTCCTAGCCCGTTGTGTGTGTTCCTAGCCCGTTGTGTGTGTTCCTAGCCCGTTGTGTGTGTTCCTAGCCCGTTGTGTGTGTTCCTAGCCCGTTGTGTGTGTTCCTAGCCCGTTGTGTGTGTTCCTAGCCCGTTGTGTGTGTTCCTAGCCCGTTGTGTGTGTTCCTAGCCCGTTGTGTGTGTTCCTAGCCCGTTGTGTGTGTTCCTAGCCCGTTGTGTGTGTTCCTAGCCCGTTGTGTGTGTTCCTAGCCCGTTGTGTGTGTTCCTAGCCCGTTGTGTGTGTTCCTAGCCCGTTGTGTGTGTTCCTAGCCCGTTGTGTGTGTTCCTAGCCCGTTGTGTGTGTTCCTAGCCCGTTGTGTGTGTTCCTAGCCCGTTGTGTGTGTTCCTAGCCCGTTGTGTGTGTTCCTAGCCCGTTGTGTGTGTTCCTAGCCCAGTGAGTGTGTTCCTAGCCCAGTGAGTGTGTTCCTAGCTCAGTGAGTGTTTTCCTAGCTCAGTGATGTGCCCCCAGCTCAGTGAGTATTTTCCCTGATCCACTAGTGTGTTCCCAGCTTGGTGATTGTGTTCCCAGCTTGGTGATTGTGTTCCCAGCTTGGTGATTGTGTTCCCAGCTCAGCGAGTGCTTTCCTAGCTCAGGGAATGTGGTCCTAGCTCAGGGAATGTGGTCCTAGCTCAGTGAGTGCTTTCCTAGCTCAGTGAATGTTTTCCCTGCTCATTGAGTGTTTTCCTTGATCTACGAGTGCGTTCCCAGCTTGGTGAGTGTGTTGCTAGCTCAGTGAGTGTGTTGCTAGCTCAGTGAGTGTGTTGCTAGCTCAGTGAGTGTGTTGCTAGCTCAGTGAGTGTGTTGCTAGCTCAGTGAGTGTGTTGCTAGCTCAGTGAGTGTGTTGCTAGCTCAGTGAGTGTGTTGCTAGCTCAGTGAGTGTGTTGCTAGCTCAGTGAGTGTGTTGCTAGCTCAGTGAGTGTGTTGCTAGCTCAGTGAGTGCTTTCCTAATTCAGTGAGTGTGTTTCTAGCTCAGTGAGTGTAATTCCTAGGTAAGTGACTGTGTTCCTAACTCAGTGTTTGTTTTGCTAGCTTAGAGAATTTGATCCTAGATCAACGAGTGTGTTACTAGCTCAGGCAGTTTTGTTCCCAACTCAAAATGTGTGTTCCTAGCTCAGTGAGTGTGCTCCTAGGCCAGTGAGTGTATTCCCAGCTCATACGGTGTGTTCCTAGCCAGTGAGTGTAAACATAGATCAGTGAGTGTCTTCCAACTCAGTGTGTGGTTTCCTAGCTCAGTGACTGTGTTCCTAGCTAGGTGAATGTGTTCCGAGCTCAGTAAGTGTGTTGTTAGCTCAGTGAGTGTGTTGCTAGCTCAGTGAGTGCTTTCCTAATTCAGTGAGTGTGTTTCTAGCTCAGTGAGTGTAATTCCTAGCTCAGTGACTGTGTTCCTAGCTAGGTGAATGTGTTCCGAGCTCAGTAAGTGTGTTGTTAGCTCAGTGAGTGTGTTGCTAGCTCAGTGAGTGCTTTCCTAATTCAGTGAGTGTGTTCCTAGCTCAGTGAGTGTGTTCCTAGCTCAGTGAGTGTGTTCCTAGCTCAGTGAGTGTGTTCCTAGCTCAGTGAGTGTGTTCCTAGCTCAGTGAGTGTGTTCCAACTCAGTGCGTGGGTTCCTAGCTCAGTGAGTGTTTTCCTAGCTCAGTGAGTGTTTTCCTAGCTCAGTGAGTGTTTTCCTAGCTCAGTGAGTGTTTTCCTAATTCAGTGAGTGTATTCCAACTTAGTGTGTGGGTTCCTAGCTCAGTGAGTGTGTTCCAACTCAGTGTGTGCTCCTAGCTCATTGAGTGTTTTCCCTGCTCAGTGAGTGTGCTCCTAGCACAGTGAGTGTTCTCCTAGATCAGTGAGTGTGTGCCTAGCTCATAAGGTGTGTAACTGGAACAGTGAGAGTATATGTAGCTCAGTGAGGGTGTTCCTAGCTCAATATGTGTGTTCCTAGTTCAGTGAGTGTGTTTGTCTCACAGTGAGTGTGCTCCTAGGCCAGTGAGTGTGTTTCCCGCTCAGAAGGTGTGTTCCTAGAGCAGTGAGTGTATACGTAGCTCAGCGAGTGTGTTCCTAGCTCAATGTGTGTGTTTCCAGCCCCGTGTGTGTATTCCTAGCTTGGTGAATGTGTTCCTAGCTCAGTGTGTGTGTTCCTACTCAGTGAGCGTGCTCCTAATTCAGTGAGTGTGCTCCTAGCTCAGTGAGTGTTTTCCCTGCTCTGTGAGTGTGTTCCTAGCTCAGTAAGTGTGTTTCTACTCAGTGAGCGTGCTCCTGGTTCAGTGAGTGTGCTCCTTGCTCAGTGAGTGTTTTCACTGCTCTGTGAGTGTGTTCCTAGCTCAATGAGTGTGTTCCTACTCTGAGCATGCTCCTAGTTCAGTGAATGTGTTCCCATCTCAGTGAGTGTGTTCCGAGATGTGTTTATGACCTGAGCTCAGTCAATGTATTCCTAAGTAGCTGACTGTGTTCTCAACTCAGTGTGTGTGTTCCTAGCTTAGAGAATTTGTTCCTAGGTAAGGCAGGGTGTTCCGAACCGAACATGTATGTTTCTAACTCTGTGAGTCTGTTGCTAGATCTGTGAGTCTGTTGCTAGATCTGTGAGTCTGTTGCTAGATCTGTGAGTCTGTTGCTAGATCTGTGAGTCTGTTGCTAGATCTGTGAGTCTGTTGCTAGATCTGTGAGTCTGTTGCTAGATCTGTGAGTCTGTTGCTAGATCTGTGAGTCTGTTGCTAGATCTGTGAGTCTGTTGCTAGATCAGTGAGTCTGTTGCTAGATCAGTGAGTCTGTTGCTAGATCAGTGAGTCTGTTGCTAGCTCAGTGAGTCTGTTGCTAGCTCAGTGAGTCTGTTGCTAGCTCAGTGAGTCTGTTGCTAGCTCAGTGAGTCTGTTGCTAGCTCAGTGAGTCTGTTGCTAGCTCAGTGAGTGTGTTCCTAGCTCAGTGAGTGTGTTCCTAGCTCAGTGAGTGTGTTCCTAGCTCAGTGAGTGTGTTCCTAGCTCAGTGAGTGTGTTCCTAGCTCAGTGAGTGTGTTCCTAGCTCAGTGAGTGTGTTCCTAGCTCAGTGAGTGTGTTCCTAGCTCAGTGAGTGTGTTCCTAGCTCAGTGAGTGTGCTCCTAGCCAGTGAGTGCATATGAAGCTCAGTGAGTGTGTTCCTACTTCAGTGAATGTGTTCCTACCTCAGTGAGTGCGTTCCTACCTCAGTGAGTGCGTTCCTACCTCAGTGAGTGCGTTCCTACCTCAGTGAGTGCGTTCCTACCTCAGTGAGTGCGTTCCTACCTCAGTGAGTGTGTTCCTAGCTCAGTGAGTGTGATCCAATTCAGTGGCAGTGAGTGTATACGTAGCTCAACGAGTGTGTTCCTAGCTCAATGTGTGTTCCCAGCCCTGTGTATGTATACCTAGCTCAGTGAGCGTGCTCCTATTTCAGTGAGTGTGCTCCCATCTCAGTGAGTGTATTGCCTGTTAAGTTAGTGTGTTTCTAGTTTAATGAGTGTTTGGCTATCTCAGTGAGCGTGTTCCTAGCTCAATGAGTGCGTTCCTATCTCAGTGAGTGCTTTCCTGGCTCAGTGTGTGTGTTCCTAGCCCAGTGTGTGTGTTCCTAGCCCAGTGTGTGTGTTCCTAGCCCAGTGTGTGTGTTCCTAGCCCAGTGTGTGTGTTCCTAGCCCAGTGTGTGTGTTCCTAGCCCAGTGTGTGTGTTCCTAGCCCAGTGTGTGTGTTCCTAGCCCGTTGTGTGTGTTCCTAGCCCAGTGTGTGTGTTCCTAGCCCAGTGTGTGTGTTCCTAGCCCAGTGTGTGTGTTCCTAGCCCAGTGTGTGTGTTCCTAGCCCAGTGTGTGTGTTCCGAGCCCAGTGTGTGTGTTCCTAGCCCAGTGTGTGTGTTCCTAGCTCAGTGAGTGTGTTCCTAGCTCAGTGAGTGTGTTCCTAGCTCAGTGAGTGTGTTCCTAGCTCAGTGAGTGTGTTCCTAGCTCAGTGAGTGTGTTCCTAGCTCAGTGAGTGTGTTCCTAGCTCAGTGAGTGTGCTCCTAGCCAGTGAGTGCATATGAAGCTCAGTGAGTGTGTTCCTACTTCAGTGAATGTGTTCCTACCTCAGTGAGTGCGTTCCTACCTCAGTGAGTGCGTTCCTACCTCAGTGAGTGCGTTCCTACCTCAGTGAGTGCGTTCCTACCTCAGTGAGTGCGTTCCTACCTCAGTGAGTGCGTTCCTACCTCAGTGAGTGTGTTCCTAGCTCAGTGAGTGTGATCCAATTCAGTGGCAGTGAGTGTATACGTAGCTCAACGAGTGTGTTCCTTGCTCAATGTGTGTTCCCAGCCCTGTGTATGTATACCTAGCTCAGTGAGCGTGCTCCTATTTCAGTGAGTGTGCTCCCATCTCAGTGAGTGTATTGCCTGTTAAGTTAGTGTGTTTCTAGTTTAATGAGTGTTTGGCTATCTCAGTGAGCGTGTTCCTAGCTCAATGAGTGCGTTCCTATCTCAGTGAGTGCTTTCCTGGCTCAGTGTGTGTGTTCCTAGCCCAGTGTGTGTGTTCCTAGCCCAGTGTGTGTGTTCCTAGCCCAGTGTGTGTGTTCCTAGCCCAGTGTGTGTGTTCCTAGCCCAGTGTGTGTGTTCCTAGCCCAGTGTGTGTGTTCCTAGCCCAGTGTGTGTGTTCCTAGCCCAGTGTGTGTGTTCCTAGCCCAGTGTGTGTGTTCCTAGCCCAGTGTGTGTGTTCCTAGCCCAGTGTGTGTGTTCCTAGCCCAGTGTGTGTGTTCCTAGCCCAGTGTGTGTGTTCCTAGCCCAGTGTGTGTGTTCCTAGCCCAGTGTGTGTGTTCCTAGCCCAGTGTGTGTGTTCCTAGCCCAGTGTGTGTGTTCCTAGCCCAGTGTGTGTGTTCCTAGCCCAGTGTGTGTTTTCCTATCTCAGTGAGTGTTTTCCTAGCTCAGTGATGTGCCCCCAGCTCAGTGAGTATTTTCCCTGATCCACTAGTGTGTTCCCAGCTTGGTGATTGTGTTCCCAGCTTGGTGATTGTGTTCCCAGCTTGGTGATTGTGTTCCCAGATCAGCGAGTGCTTTCCTAGCTCAGGGAATGTGGTCCTAGCTCAGGGAATGTGGTCCTAGCTCAGTGAGTGCTTTCCTAGCTCAGTGAATGTTTTCCCTGCTCATTGAGTGTTTTCCTTGATCTACGAGTGCGTTCCCAGCTTGGTGAGTGTGTTGCTAGCTCAGTGAGTGTGTTGCTAGCTCAGTGAGTGTGTTGCTAGCTCAGTGAGTGTGTTGCTAGCTCAGTGAGTGTGTTGCTAGCTCAGTGTTTGTGTTGCTAGCTCAGTGTTTGTGTTGCTAGCTCAGTGAGTGTGTTGCTAGCTCAGTGAGTGTGTTGCTAGCTCAGTGAGTGTGTTGCTAGCTCAGTGAGTGTGTTGCTAGCTCAGTGAGTGCTTTCCTAATTCAGTGAGTGTGTTTCTAGCTCAGTGAGTGTAATTCCTAGGTAAGTGACTGTGTTCCTAACTCAGTGTTTGTTTTGCTAGCTTAGAGAATTTGATCCTAGATCAACGAGTGTGTTACTAGCTCAGGCAGTTTTGTTCCCAACTCAAAATGTGTGTTCCTAGCTCAGTGAGTGTGCTCCTAGGCCAGTGAGTGTATTCCCAGCTCATACGGTGTGTTCCTAGCCAGTGAGTGTAAACATAGATCAGTGAGTGTCTTCCAACTCAGTGTGTGGTTTCCTAGCTCAGTGACTGTGTTCCTAGCTAGGTGAATGTGTTCCGAGCTCAGTAAGTGTGTTGTTAGCTCAGTGAGTGTGTTGCTAGCTCAGTGAGTGCTTTCCTAATTCAGTGAGTGTGTTCCTAGCTCAGTGAGTGTGTTCCAACTCAGTGCGTGGGTTCCTAGCTCAGTGAGTGTTTTCCTAGCTCAGTGAGTGTGCTCCTAGCTCAGTGAGTGTTTTCCTAATTCAGTGAGTGTATTCCAACTTAGTGTGTGGGTTCCTAGCTCAGTGAGTGTGTTCCAACTCAGTGTGTGCTCCTAGCTCAGTGAGTGTTTTCCCTGCTCAGTGAGTGTGCTCCTAGCACAGTGAGTGTTCTCCTAGATCAGTGAGTGTGTGCCTAGCTCATAAGGTGTGTAACTGGAACAGTGAGAGTATATGTAGCTCAGTGAGTGTGTTCCTTGCTCAATATGTGTGTTCCTAGTTCAGTGAGTGTGTTTGTCTCACAGTGAGTGTGCTCCTAGGCCAGTGAGTGTGTTTCCCGCTCAGAAGGTGTGTTCCTAGAGCAGTGAGTGTATACGTAGCTCAGCGAGTGTGTTCCTAGCTCAATGTGTGTGTTTCCAGCCCCGTGTGTGTATTCCTAGCTTGGTGAATGTGTTCCTAGCTCAGTGTGTGTGTTCCTACTCAGTGAGCGTGCTCCTAATTCAGTGAGTGTGCTCCTAGCTCAGTGAGTGTTTTCCCTGCTCAGTGAGTCTGTTCCTAGCTCAGTGAGTGTGTTCCTAGCTCAGTGAGTGTGTTCCTAGCTCAGTGAGTGTGTTCCTAGCTCAGTGAGTGTGTTCCTAGCTCAGTGAGTGTGTTCCTAGCTCAGTGAGTGTGTTCCTAGCTCAGTGAGTGTGTTCCTAGCTCAGTGAGTGTGTTCCTAGCTCAGTGAGTGTGTTCCTAGCTCAGTGAGTGTGTTCCTAGCTCAGTGAGTGTGTTCCTAGCTCAGTGAGTGTGCTCCTAGCCAGTGAGTGCATATGAAGCTCAGTGAGTGTGTTCCTACTTCAGTGAATGTGTTCCTACCTCAGTGAGTGCGTTCCTACCTCAGTGAGTGCGTTCCTACCTCAGTGAGTGCGTTCCTACCTCAGTGAGTGCGTTCCTACCTCAGTGAGTGCGTTCCTACCTCAGTGAGTGTGTTCCTAGCTCAGTGAGTGTGATCCAATTCAGTGGCAGTGAGTGTATACGTAGCTCAACGAGTGTGTTCCTAGCTCAATGTGTGTTCCCAGCCCTGTGTATGTATACCTAGCTCAGTGAGCGTGCTCCTATTTCAGTGAGTGTGCTCCCATCTCAGTGAGTGTATTGCCTGTTAAGTTAGTGTGTTTCTAGTTTAATGAGTGTTTGGCTATCTCAGTGAGCGTGTTCCTAGCTCAATGAGTGCGTTCCTATCTCAGTGAGTGCTTTCCTGGCTCAGTGTGTGTGTTCCTAGCCCAGTGTGTGTGTTCCTTGCCCAGTGTGTGTGTTCCTAGCCCAGTGTGTGTGTTCCTAGCCCAGTGTGTGTGTTCCTAGCCCAGTGTGTGTGTTCCTAGCCCAGTGTGTGTGTTCCTAGCCCAGTGTGTGTGTTCCTAGCCCAGTGTGTGTGTTCCTAGCCCAGTGTGTGTGTTCCTAGCCCAGTGTGTGTGTTCCTAGCCCAGTGTGTGTGTTCCTAGCCCAGTGTGTGTGTTCCTAGCCCAGTGTGTGTGTTCCTAGCTCAGTGAGTGTGTTCCTAGCTCAGTGAGTGTGTTCCTAGCTCAGTGAGTGTGTTCCTAGCTCAGTGAGTGTGTTCCTAGCTCAGTGAGTGTGTTCCTAGCTCAGTGAGTGTGCTCCTAGCCAGTGAGTGAAGCTCAGTGAGTGTGTTCCTACTTCAGTGAATGTGTTCCTACCTCAGTGAGTGCGTTCCTACCTCAGTGAGTGCGTTCCTACCTCAGTGAGTGCGTTCCTACCTCAGTGAGTGCGTTCCTACCTCAGTGAGTGTGTTCCTAGCTCAGTGAGTGTGATCCAATTCAGTGGCAGTGAGTGTATACGTAGCTCAACGAGTGTGTTCCTTGCTCAATGTGTGTTCCCAGCCCTGTGTATGTATACCTAGCTCAGTGAGCGTGCTCCTATTTCAGTGAGTGTGCTCCCATCTCAGTGAGTGTATTGCCTGTTAAGTTAGTGTGTTTCTAGTTTAATGAGTGTTTGGCTATCTCAGTGAGCGTGTTCCTAGCTCAATGAGTGCGTTCCTATCTCAGTGAGTGCTTTCCTGGCTCAGTGTGTGTGTTCCTAGCCCAGTGTGTGTGTTCCTAGCCCAGTGTGTGTGTTCCTAGCCCAGTGTGTGTGTTCCTAGCCCAGTGTGTGTGTTCCTAGCCCAGTGTGTGTGTTCCTAGCCCAGTGTGTGTGTTCCTAGCCCAGTGTGTGTGTTCCTAGCCCAGTGTGTGTGTTCCTAGCCCAGTGTGTGTGTTCCTAGCCCAGTGTGTGTGTTCCTAGCCCAGTGTGTGTGTTCCTAGCCCAGTGTGTGTGTTCCTAGCCCAGTGTGTGTGTTCCTAGCCCAGTGTGTGTGTTCCTAGCCCAGTGTGTGTGTTCCTAGCCCAGTGTGTGTGTTCCTAGCCCAGTGTGTGTGTTCCTAGCCCAGTGTGTGTGTTCCTAGCCCAGTGTGTGTGTTCCTAGCCCAGTGTGTGTGTTCCTAGCCCAGTGTGTGTGTTCCTAGCCCAGTGTGTGTGTTCCTAGCCCAGTGAGTGTTTTCCTAGCTCAGTGATGTGCCCCCAGCTCAGTGAGTATTTTCCCTGATCCACTAGTGTGTTCCCAGCTTGGTGATTGTGTTCCCAGCTTGGTGATTGTGTTCCCAGCTTGGTGATTGTGTTCCCAGCTCAGCGAGTGCTTTCCTAGCTCAGGGAATGTGGTCCTAGCTCAGGGAATGTGGTCCTAGCTCAGTGAGTGCTTTCCTAGCTCAGTGAATGTTTTCCCTGCTCATTGAGTGTTTTCCTTGATCTACGAGTGCGTTCCCAGCTTGGTGAGTGTGTTGCTAGCTCAGTGAGTGTGTTGCTAGCTCAGTGAGTGTGTTGCTAGCTCAGTGAGTGTGTTGCTAGCTCAGTGAGTGTGTTGCTAGCTCAGTGAGTGTGTTGCTAGCTCAGTGAGTGTGTTGCTAGCTCAGTGAGTGTGTTGCTAGCTCAGTGAGTGTGTTGCTAGCTCAGTGAGTGTGTTGCTAGCTCAGTGAGTGCTTTCCTAATTCAGTGAGTGTGTTTCTAGCTCAGTGAGTGTAATTCCTAGGTAAGTGACTGTGTTCCTAACTCAGTGTTTGTTTTGCTAGCTTAGAGAATTTGATCCTAGATCAACGAGTGTGTTACTAGCTCAGGCAGTTTTGTTCCCAACTCAAAATGTGTGTTCCTAGCTCAGTGAGTGTGCTCCTAGGCCAGTGAGTGTATTCCCAGCTCATACGGTGTGTTCCTAGCCAGTGAGTGTAAACATAGATCAGTGAGTGTCTTCCAACTCAGTGTGTGGTTTCCTAGCTCAGTGACTGTGTTCCTAGCTAGGTGAATGTGTTCCGAGCTCAGTAAGTGTGTTGTTAGCTCAGTGAGTGTGTTGCTAGCTCAGTGAGTGCTTTCCTAATTCAGTGAGTGTGTTTCTAGCTCAGTGAGTGTAATTCCTAGCTCAGTGACTGTGTTCCTAGCTAGGTGAATGTGTTCCGAGCTCAGTAAGTGTGTTGTTAGCTCAGTGAGTGTGTTGCTAGCTCAGTGAGTGCTTTCCTAATTCAGTGAGTGTGTTCCTAGCTCAGTGAGTGTGTTCCAACTCAGTGCGTGGGTTCCTAGCTCAGTGAGTGTTTTCCTAGCTCAGTGAGTGTGCTCCTAGCTCAGTGAGTGTTTTCCTAATTCAGTGAGTGTATTCCAACTTAGTGTGTGGGTTCCTAGCTCAGTGAGTGTGTTCCAACTCAGTGTGTGCTCCTAGCTCAGTGAGTGTTTTCCCTGCTCAGTGAGTGTGCTCCTAGCACAGTGAGTGTTCTCCTAGATCAGTGAGTGTGTGCCTAGCTCATAAGGTGTGTAACTGGAACAGTGAGAGTATATGTAGCTCAGTGAGGGTGTTCCTAGCTCAATATGTGTGTTCCTAGTTCAGTGAGTGTGTTTGTCTCACAGTGAGTGTGCTCCTAGGCCAGTGAGTGTGTTTCCCGCTCAGAAGGTGTGTTCCTAGAGCAGTGAGTGTATACGTAGCTCAGCGAGTGTGTTCCTAGCTCAATGTGTGTGTTTCCAGCCCCGTGTGTGTATTCCTAGCTTGGTGAATGTGTTCCTAGCTCAGTGTGTGTGTTCCTACTCAGTGAGCGTGCTCCTAATTCAGTGAGTGTGCTCCTAGCTCAGTGAGTGTTTTCCCTGCTCTGTGAGTGTGTTCCTAGCTCAGTAAGTGTGTTTCTACTCAGTGAGCGTGCTCCTGGTTCAGTGAGTGTGCTCCTTGCTCAGTGAGTGTTTTCACTGCTCTGTGAGTGTGTTCCTAGCTCAATGAGTGTGTTCCTACTCTGAGCATGCTCCTAGTTCAGTGAATGTGTTCCCATCTCAGTGAGTGTGTTCCGAGATGTGTTTATGACCTGAGCTCAGTCAATGTATTCCTAAGTAGCTGACTGTGTTCTCAACTCAGTGTGTGTGTTCCTAGCTTAGAGAATTTGTTCCTAGGTAAGGCAGGGTGTTCCGAACCGAACATGTATGTTTCTAACTCTGTGAGTCTGTTGCTAGATCTGTGAGTCTGTTGCTAGATCTGTGAGTCTGTTGCTAGATCTGTGAGTCTGTTGCTAGATCAGTGAGTCTGTTGCTAGATCAGTGAGTCTGTTGCTAGATCTGTGAGTCTGTTGCTAGATCTGTGAGTCTGTTGCTAGATCTGTGAGTCTGTTGCTAGATCTGTGAGTCTGTTGCTAGCTCAGTGAGTCTGTTGCTAGATCTGTGAGTCTGTTGCTAGATCTGTGAGTCTGTTGCTAGATCAGTGAGTCTGTTGCTAGATCAGTGAGTCTGTTGCTAGATCAGTGAGTCTGTTGCTAGATCAGTGAGTCTGTTGCTAGCTCAGTGAGTGTGTTGCTAGCTCAGTGAGTGTGTTGCTAGCTCAGTGAGTGTGTTGCTAGCTCAGTGAGTGTGTTGCTAGCTCAGTGAGTGTGTTGCTAGCTCAGTGAGTGTGTTGCTAGCTCAGTGAGTGTGTTCCTAGCTCAGTGAGTGTGTTCCTAGCTCAGTGAGTGTGTTCCTAGCTCAGTGAGTGTGTTCCTAGCTCAGTGAGTGTGTTCCTAGCTCAGTGAGTGTGTTCCTAGCTCAGTGAGTGTGTTCCTAGCTCAGTGAGTGTGCTCCTAGCCAGTGAGTGCATATGAAGCTCAGTGAGTGTGTTCCTACTTCAGTGAATGTGTTCCTACCTCAGTGAGTGCGTTCCTACCTCAGTGAGTGCGTTCCTACCTCAGTGAGTGCGTTCCTACCTCAGTGAGTGCGTTCCTACCTCAGTGAGTGCGTTCCTACCTCAGTGAGTGTGTTCCTAGCTCAGTGAGTGTGATCCAATTCAGTGGCAGTGAGTGTATACGTAGCTCAACGAGTGTGTTCCTAGCTCAATGTGTGTTCCCAGCCGTGTGTATGTATACCTAGCTCAGTGAGCGTGCTCCTATTTCAGTGAGTGTGCTCCCATCTCAGTGAGTGTATTGCCTGTTAAGTTAGTGTGTTTCTAGTTTAATGAGTGTTTGGCTATCTCAGTGAGCGTGTTCCTAGCTCAATGAGTGCGTTCCTATCTCAGTGAGTGCTTTCCTGGCTCAGTGTGTGTGTTCCTAGCCCAGTGTGTGTGTTCCTAGCCCAGTGTGTGTGTTCCTAGCCCAGTGTGTGTGTTCCTAGCCCAGTGTGTGTGTTCCTAGCCCAGTGTGTGTGTTCCTAGCCCAGTGTGTGTGTTCCTAGCCCAGTGTGTGTGTTCCTAGCCCAGTGTGTGTGTTCCTAGCTCAGTGAGTGTGTTCCTAGCTCAGTGAGTGTGTTCCTAGCTCAGTGAGTGTGTTCCTAGCTCAGTGAGTGTGTTCCTAGCTCAGTGAGTGTGTTCCTAGCTCAGTGAGTGTGTTCCTAGCTCAGTGAGTGTGTTCCTACCTCAGTGAATGTGTTCCTAGCTCAGTGAGTGTGCTCCTAGCTCAGTGAGTGTGCTCCTAGCCAGTGAGTGCATATGAAGCTCAGTGAGTGTGTTCCTACTTCAGTGAATGTGTTCCTACCTCAGTGAATGTGTTCCTACCTCAGTGAGTGCGTTCCTACCTCAGTGAGTGCGTTCCTACCTCAGTGAGTGCGTTCCTACCTCAGTGAGTGCGTTCCTACCTCAGTGAGTGCGTTCCTACCTCAGTGAGTGCGTTCCTACCTCAGTGAGTGCGTTCCTACCTCAGTGAGTGTGTTCCTAGCTCAGTGAGTGTGATCCAATTCAGTGGCAGTGAGTGTATACGTAGCTCAACGAGTGTGTTCCTAGCTCAATGTGTGTTCCCAGCCCTGTGTATGTATACCTAGCTCAGTGAGCGTGCTCCTATTTCAGTGAGTGTGCTCCCATCTCAGTGAGTGTATTGCCTGTTAAGTTAGTGTGTTTCTAGTTTAATGAGTGTTTGGCTATCTCAGTGAGCGTGTTCCTAGCTCAATGAGTGCGTTCCTATCTCAGTGAGTGCTTTCCTGGCTCAGTGTGTGTGTTCCTAGCCCAGTGTGTGTGTTCCTAGCCCAGTGTGTGTGTTCCTAGCCCAGTGTGTGTGTTCCTAGCCCAGTGTGTGTGTTCCTAGCACAGTGTGTGTGTTCCTAGCCCAGTGTGTGTGTTCCTAGCCCAGTGTGTGTGTTCCTAGCCCAGTGTGTGTGTTCCTAGCCCAGTGTGTGTGTTCCTAGCCCAGTGTGTGTGTTCCTAGCCCGTTGTGTGTGTTCCTAGCCCGTTGTGTGTGTTCCTAGCCCAGTGAGTGTGTTCCTAGCCCAGTGAGTGTGTTCCTAGCTCAGTGAGTGTTTTCCTAGCTCAGTGATGTGCCCCCAGCTCAGTGAGTATTTTCCCTGATCCACTAGTGTGTTCCCAGCTTGGTGATTGTGTTCCCAGCTTGGTGATTGTGTTCCCAGCTTGGTGATTGTGTTCCCAGCTCAGCGAGTGCTTTCCTAGCTCAGGGAATGTGGTCCTAGCTCAGGGAATGTGGTCCTAGCTCAGTGAGTGCTTTCCTAGCTCAGTGAATGTTTTCCCTGCTCATTGAGTGTTTTCCTTGATCTACGAGTGCGTTCCCAGCTTGGTGAGTGTGTTGCTAGCTCAGTGAGTGTGTTGCTAGCTCAGTGAGTGTGTTGCTAGCTCAGTGAGTGTGTTGCTAGCTCAGTGAGTGTGTTGCTAGCTCAGTGAGTGTGTTGCTAGCTCAGTGAGTGTGTTGCTAGCTCAGTGAGTGTGTTGCTAGCTCAGTGAGTGTGTTGCTAGCTCAGTGAGTGTGTTGCTAGCTCAGTGAGTGTGTTGCTAGCTCAGTGAGTGCTTTCCTAATTCAGTGAGTGTGTTTCTAGCTCAGTGAGTGTAATTCCTAGGTAAGTGACTGTGTTCCTAACTCAGTGTTTGTTTTGCTAGCTTAGAGAATTTGATCCTAGATCAACGAGTGTGTTACTAGCTCAGGCAGTTTTGTTCCCAACTCAAAATGTGTGTTCCTAGCTCAGTGAGTGTGCTCCTAGGCCAGTGAGTGTATTCCCAGCTCATACGGTGTGTTCCTAGCCAGTGAGTGTAAACATAGATCAGTGAGTGTCTTCCAACTCAGTGTGTGGTTTCCTAGCTCAGTGACTGTGTTCCTAGCTAGGTGAATGTGTTCCGAGCTCAGTAAGTGTGTTGTTAGCTCAGTGAGTGTGTTGCTAGCTCAGTGAGTGCTTTCCTAATTCAGTGAGTGTGTTTCTAGCTCAGTGAGTGTAATTCCTAGCTCAGTGACTGTGTTCCTAGCTAGGTGAATGTGTTCCGAGCTCAGTAAGTGTGTTGTTAGCTCAGTGAGTGTGTTGCTAGCTCAGTGAGTGTTTTCCTAGCTCAGTGAGTGTGCTCCTAGCTCAGTGAGTGTTTTCCTAATTCAGTGAGTGTATTCCAACTTAGTGTGTGGGTTCCTAGCTCAGTGAGTGTGTTCCAACTCAGTGTGTGCTCCTAGCTCAGTGAGTGTTTTCCCTGCTCAGTGAGTGTGCTCCTAGCACAGTGAGTGTTCTCCTAGATCAGTGAGTGTGTGCCTAGCTCATAAGGTGTGTAACTGGAACAGTGAGAGTATATGTAGCTCAGTGAGGGTGTTCCTAGCTCAATATGTGTGTTCCTAGTTCAGTGAGTGTGTTTGTCTCACAGTGAGTGTGCTCCTAGGCCAGTGAGTGTGTTTCCCGCTCAGAAGGTGTGTTCCTAGAGCAGTGAGTGTATACGTAGCTCAGCGAGTGTGTTCCTAGCTCAATGTGTGTGTTTCCAGCCCCGTGTGTGTATTCCTAGCTTGGTGAATGTGTTCCTAGCTCAGTGTGTGTGTTCCTACTCAGTGAGCGTGCTCCTAATTCAGTGAGTGTGCTCCTAGCTCAGTGAGTGTTTTCCCTGCTCTGTGAGTGTGTTCCTAGCTCAGTAAGTGTGTTTCTACTCAGTGAGCGTGCTCCTGGTTCAGTGAGTGTGCTCCTTGCTCAGTGAGTGTTTTCACTGCTCTGTGAGTGTGTTCCTAGCTCAATGAGTGTGTTCCTACTCTGAGCATGCTCCTAGTTCAGTGAATGTGTTCCCATCTCAGTGAGTGTGTTCCGAGATGTGTTTATGACCTGAGCTCAGTCAATGTATTCCTAAGTAGCTGACTGTGTTCTCAACTCAGTGTGTGTGTTCCTAGCTTAGAGAATTTGTTCCTAGGTAAGGCAGGGTGTTCCGAACCGAACATGTATGTTTCTAACTCTGTGAGTCTGTTGCTAGATCAGTGAGTCTGTTGCTAGATCAGTGAGTCTGTTGCTAGATCAGTGAGTCTGTTGCTAGATCAGTGAGTCTGTTGCTAGCTCAGTGAGTCTGTTGCTAGCTCAGTGAGTCTGTTGCTAGCTCAGTGAGTGTGTTGCTAGCTCAGTGAGTGTGTTGCTAGCTCAGTGAGTGTGTTGCTAGCTCAGTGAGTGTGTTGCTAGCTCAGTGAGTGTGTTGCTAGCTCAGTGAGTGTGTTGCTAGCTCAGTGAGTGTGTTGCTAGCTCAGTGAGTGTGTTGCTAGCTCAGTGAGTGTGTTGCTAGCTCAGTGAGTGTGTTGCTAGCTCAGTGAGTGTGCTCCTAGCTCAGTGAGTGTGCTCCTAGCTCAGTGAGTGTGCTCCTAGCCAGTGAGTGCATATGAAGCTCAGTGAGTGTGTTCCTACTTCAGTGAATGTGTTCCTACCTCAGTGAATGTGTTCCTACCTCAGTGAGTGCGTTCCTACCTCAGTGAGTGCGTTCCTACCTCAGTGAGTGCGTTCCTACCTCAGTGAGTGCGTTCCTACCTCAGTGAGTGCGTTCCTACCTCAGTGAGTGCGTTCCTACCTCAGTGAGTGTGTTCCTAGCTCAGTGAGTGTGATCCAATTCAGTGGCAGTGAGTGTATACGTAGCTCAACGAGTGTGTTCCTAGCTCAATGTGTGTTCCCAGCCCTGTGTATGTATACCTAGCTCAGTGAGCGTGCTCCTATTTCAGTGAGTGTGCTCCCATCTCAGTGAGTGTATTGCCTGTTAAGTTAGTGTGTTTCTAGTTTAATGAGTGTTTGGCTATCTCAGTGAGCGTGTTCCTAGCTCAATGAGTGCGTTCCTATCTCAGTGAGTGCTTTCCTGGCTCAGTGTGTGTGTTCCTAGCCCAGTGTGTGTGTTCCTAGCCCAGTGTGTGTGTTCCTAGCCCAGTGTGTGTGTTCCTAGCCCAGTGTGTGTGTTCCTAGCCCAGTGTGTGTGTTCCTAGCCCAGTGTGTGTGTTCCTAGCCCAGTGTGTGTGTTCCTAGCCCAGTGTGTGTGTTCCTAGCCCGTTGTGTGTGTTCCTAGCCCGTTGTGTGTGTTCCTAGCCCGTTGTGTGTGTTCCTAGCCCGTTGTGTGTGTTCCTAGCCCGTTGTGTGTGTTCCTAGCCCGTTGTGTGTGTTCCTAGCCCGTTGTGTGTGTTCCTAGCCCGTTGTGTGTGTTCCTAGCCCGTTGTGTGTGTTCCTAGCCCGTTGTGTGTGTTCCTAGCCCGTTGTGTGTGTTCCTAGCCCGTTGTGTGTGTTCCTAGCCCGTTGTGTGTGTTCCTAGCCCGTTGTGTGTGTTCCTAGCCCGTTGTGTGTGTTCCTAGCCCGTTGTGTGTGTTCCTAGCCCGTTGTGTGTGTTCCTAGCCCGTTGTGTGTGTTCCTAGCCCAGTGAGTGTGTTCCTAGCCCAGTGAGTGTGTTCCTAGCTCAGTGAGTGTTTTCCTAGCTCAGTGATGTGCCCCCAGCTCAGTGAGTATTTTCCCTGATCCACTAGTGTGTTCCCAGCTTGGTGATTGTGTTCCCAGCTTGGTGATTGTGTTCCCAGCTTGGTGATTGTGTTCCCAGCTCAGCGAGTGCTTTCCTAGCTCAGGGAATGTGGTCCTAGCTCAGGGAATGTGGTCCTAGCTCAGGGAATGTGGTCCTAGCTCAGTGAGTGCTTTCCCTGCTCATTGAGTGTTTTCCTTGATCTACGAGTGCGTTCCCAGCTTGTTGAGTGTGTTGCTAGCTCAGTGAGTGTGTTGCTAGCTCAGTGAGTGTGTTGCTAGCTCAGTGAGTGTGTTGCTAGCTCAGTGAGTGTGTTGCTAGCTCAGTGAGTGTGTTGCTAGCTCAGTGAGTGTGTTGCTAGCTCAGTGAGTGTGTTGCTAGCTCAGTGAGTGTGTTGCTAGCTCAGTGAGTGTGTTGCTAGCTCAGTGAGTGTGTTGCTAGCTCAGTGAGTGTGTTGCTAGCTCAGTGAGTGCTTTCCTAATTCAGTGAGTGTGTTTCTAGCTCAGTGAGTGTGTTTCTAGCTCAGTGAGTGTGTTTCTAGCTCAGTGAGTGTAATTCCTAGGTAAGTGACTGTGTTCCTAACTCAGTGTTTGTTTTGCTAGCTTAGAGAATTTGATCCTAGATCAACGAGTGTGTTACTAGCTCAGGCAGTTTTGTTCCCAACTCAAAATGTGTGTTCCTAGCTCAGTGAGTGTGCTCCTAGGCCAGTATGTGTATTCCCAGCTCATACGGTGTGTTCCTAGCCAGTGAGTGTAAACATAGATCAGTGAGTGTCTTCCAACTCAGTGTGTGGTTTCCTAGCTCAGTGACTGTGTTCCTAGCTAGGTGAATGTGTTCCGAGCTCAGTAAGTGTGTTGTTAGCTCAGTGAGTGTGTTGCTAGCTCAGTGAGTGCTTTCCTAATTCAGTGAGTGTGTTTCTAGCTCAGTGAGTGTAATTCCTAGCTCAGTGACTGTGTTCCTAGCTAGGTGAATGTGTTCCGAGCTCAGTAAGTGTGTTGTTAGCTCAGTGAGTGTGTTGCTAGCTCAGTGAGTGCTTTCCTAATTCAGTGAGTGTGTTCCTAGCTCAGTGAGTGTGTTCCAACTCAGTGAGTGTGTTCCAACTCAGTGAGTGTTTTCCTAGCTCAGTGAGTGTTTTCCTAGCTCAGTGAGTGTGCTCCTAGCTCAGTGAGTGTGCTCCTAGCTCAGTGAGTGTTTTCCTAATTCAGTGAGTGTATTCCAACTTAGTGTGTGGGTTCCTAGCTCAGTGAGTGTGTTCCAACTCAGTGTGTGCTCCTAGCTCAGTGAGTGTTTTCCCTGCTCAGTGAGTGTGCTCCTAGCACAGTGAGTGTTCTCCTAGATCAGTGAGTGTGTGCCTAGCTCATAAGGTGTGTAACTGGAACAGTGAGAGTATATGTAGCTCAGTGAGGGTGTTCCTAGCTCAATATGTGTGTTCCTAGTTCAGTGAGTGTGTTTGTCTCACAGTGAGTGTGCTCCTAGGCCAGTGAGTGTGTTTCCCGCTCAGAAGGTGTGTTCCTAGAGCAGTGAGTGTATACGTAGCTCAGCGAGTGTGTTCCTAGCTCAATGTGTGTGTTTCCAGCCCCGTGTGTGTATTCCTAGCTTGGTGAATGTGTTCCTAGCTCAGTGTGTGTGTTCCTACTCAGTGAGCGTGCTCCTAATTCAGTGAGTGTGCTCCTAGCTCAGTGAGTGTTTTCCCTGCTCTGTGAGTGTGTTCCTAGCTCAGTAAGTGTGTTTCTACTCAGTGAGCGTGCTCCTGGTTCAGTGAGCGTGCTCCTGGTTCAGTGAGTGTGCTCCTTGCTCAGTGAGTGTTTTCACTGCTCTGTGAGTGTGTTCCTAGCTCAATGAGTGTGTTCCTACTCTGAGCATGCTCCTAGTTCAGTGAATGTGTTCCCATCTCAGTGAGTGTGTTCCGAGATGTGTTTATGACCTGAGCTCAGTCAATGTATTCCTAAGTAGCTGACTGTGTTCTCAACTCAGTGTGTGTGTTCCTAGCTTAGAGAATTTGTTCCTAGGTAAGGCAGGGTGTTCCGAACCGAACATGTATGTTTCTAACTCTGTGAGTCTGTTGCTAGATCTGTGAGTCTGTTGCTAGATCTGTGAGTCTGTTGCTAGATCTGTGAGTCTGTTGCTAGATCTGTGAGTCTGTTGCTAGATCTGTGAGTCTGTTGCTAGATCTGTGAGTCTGTTGCTAGATCTGTGAGTCTGTTGCTAGATCTGTGAGTCTGTTGCTAGATCTGTGAGTCTGTTGCTAGATCTGTGAGTCTGTTGCTAGATCAGTGAGTCTGTTGCTAGATCAGTGAGTCTGTTGCTAGCTCAGTGAGTCTGTTGCTAGCTCAGTGAGTCTGTTGCTAGCTCAGTGAGTCTGTTGCTAGCTCAGTGAGTCTGTTGCTAGCTCAGTGAGTCTGTTGCTAGCTCAGTGAGTCTGTTGCTAGCTCAGTGAGTCTGTTGCTAGCTCAGTGAGTCTGTTGCTAGCTCAGTGAGTGTGTTCCTAGCTCAGTGAGTGTGTTCCTAGCTCAGTGAGTGTGTTCCTAGCTCAGTGAGTGTGTTCCTAGCTCAGTGAGTGTGTTCCTAGCTCAGTGAGTGTGTTCCTAGCTCAGTGAGTGTGCTCCTAGCCAGTGAGTGCATATGAAGCTCAGTGAGTGTGTTCCTACTTCAGTGAATGTGTTCCTACTTCAGTGAATGTGTTCCTACCTCAGTGAGTGCGTTCCTACCTCAGTGAGTGCGTTCCTACCTCAGTGAGTGTGTTCCTAGCTCAGTGAGTGTGATCCAATTCAGTGGCAGTGAGTGTATACGTAGCTCAACGAGTGTGTTCCTAGCTCAATGTGTGTTCCCAGCCCTGTGTATGTATACCTAGCTCAGTGAGCGTGCTCCTATTTCAGTGAGTGTGCTCCCATCTCAGTGAGTGTATTGCCTGTTAAGTTAGTGTGTTTCTAGTTTAATGAGTGTTTGGCTATCTCAGTGAGCGTGTTCCTAGCTCAATGAGTGCGTTCCTATCTCAGTGAGTGCTTTCCTGGCTCAGTGTGTGTGTTCCTAGCCCAGTGTGTGTGTTCCTAGCCCAGTGTGTGTGTTCCTAGCCCAGTGTGTGTGTTCCTAGCCCAGTGTGTGTGTTCCTAGCCCAGTGTGTGTGTTCCTAGCCCAGTGTGTGTGTTCCTAGCCCAGTGTGTGTGTTCCTAGCCCAGTGTGTGTGTTCCTAGCCCGTTGTGTGTGTTCCTAGCCCAGTGTGTGTGTTCCTAGCCCAGTGTGTGTGTTCCTAGCCCAGTGTGTGTGTTCCTAGCCCAGTGTGTGTGTTCCTAGCCCGTTGTGTGTGTTCCTAGCCCGTTGTGTGTGTTCCTAGCCCGTTGTGTGTGTTCCTAGCCCGTTGTGTGTGTTCCTAGCCCGTTGTGTGTGTTCCTAGCCCGTTGTGTGTGTTCCTAGCCCGTTGTGTGTGTTCCTAGCCCGTTGTGTGTGTTCCTAGCCCGTTGTGTGTGTTCCTAGCCCGTTGTGTGTGTTCCTAGCCCGTTGTGTGTGTTCCTAGCCCGTTGTGTGTGTTCCTAGCCCGTTGTGTGTGTTCCTAGCCCGTTGTGTGTGTTCCTAGCCCGTTGTGTGTGTTCCTAGCCCGTTGTGTGTGTTCCTAGCCCGTTGTGTGTGTTCCTAGCCCGTTGTGTGTGTTCCTAGCCCGTTGTGTGTGTTCCTAGCCCGTTGTGTGTGTTCCTAGCCCGTTGTGTGTGTTCCTAGCCCGTTGTGTGTGTTCCTAGCCCAGTGAGTGTGTTCCTAGCCCAGTGAGTGTGTTCCTAGCTCAGTGAGTGTTTTCCTAGCTCAGTGATGTGCCCCCAGCTCAGTGAGTATTTTCCCTGATCCACTAGTGTGTTCCCAGCTTGGTGATTGTGTTCCCAGCTTGGTGATTGTGTTCCCAGCTTGGTGATTGTGTTCCCAGCTCAGCGAGTGCTTTCCTAGCTCAGGGAATGTGGTCCTAGCTCAGGGAATGTGGTCCTAGCTCAGTGAGTGCTTTCCTAGCTCAGTGAATGTTTTCCCTGCTCATTGAGTGTTTTCCTTGATCTACGAGTGCGTTCCCAGCTTGGTGAGTGTGTTGCTAGCTCAGTGAGTGTGTTGCTAGCTCAGTGAGTGTGTTGCTAGCTCAGTGAGTGTGTTGCTAGCTCAGTGAGTGTGTTGCTAGCTCAGTGAGTGTGTTGCTAGCTCAGTGAGTGTGTTGCTAGCTCAGTGAGTGTGTTGCTAGCTCAGTGAGTGTGTTGCTAGCTCAGTGAGTGTGTTGCTAGCTCAGTGAGTGTGTTGCTAGCTCAGTGAGTGCTTTCCTAATTCAGTGAGTGTGTTTCTAGCTCAGTGAGTGTAATTCCTAGGTAAGTGACTGTGTTCCTAACTCAGTGTTTGTTTTGCTAGCTTAGAGAATTTGATCCTAGATCAACGAGTGTGTTACTAGCTCAGGCAGTTTTGTTCCCAACTCAAAATGTGTGTTCCTAGCTCAGTGAGTGTGCTCCTAGGCCAGTGAGTGTATTCCCAGCTCATACGGTGTGTTCCTAGCCAGTGAGTGTAAACATAGATCAGTGAGTGTCTTCCAACTCAGTGTGTGGTTTCCTAGCTCAGTGACTGTGTTCCTAGCTAGGTGAATGTGTTCCGAGCTCAGTAAGTGTGTTGTTAGCTCAGTGAGTGTGTTGCTAGCTCAGTGAGTGCTTTCCTAATTCAGTGAGTGTGTTTCTAGCTCAGTGAGTGTAATTCCTAGCTCAGTGACTGTGTTCCTAGCTAGGTGAATGTGTTCCGAGCTCAGTAAGTGTGTTGTTAGCTCAGTGAGTGTGTTGCTAGCTCAGTGAGTGCTTTCCTAATTCAGTGAGTGTGTTCCTAGCTCAGTGAGTGTGTTCCTAGCTCAGTGAGTGTGTTCCTAGCTCAGTGAGTGTGTTCCTAGCTCAGTGAGTGTGTTCCTAGCTCAGTGAGTGTGTTCCAACTCAGTGCGTGGGTTCCTAGCTCAGTGAGTGTTTTCCTAGCTCAGTGAGTGTTTTCCTAGCTCAGTGAGTGTTTTCCTAGCTCAGTGAGTGTTTTCCTAGCTCAGTGAGTGTTTTCCTAATTCAGTGAGTGTATTCCAACTTAGTGTGTGGGTTCCTAGCTCAGTGAGTGTGTTCCAACTCAGTGTGTGCTCCTAGCTCATTGAGTGTTTTCCCTGCTCAGTGAGTGTGCTCCTAGCACAGTGAGTGTTCTCCTAGATCAGTGAGTGTGTGCCTAGCTCATAAGGTGTGTAACTGGAACAGTGAGAGTATATGTAGCTCAGTGAGGGTGTTCCTAGCTCAATATGTGTGTTCCTAGTTCAGTGAGTGTGTTTGTCTCACAGTGAGTGTGCTCCTAGGCCAGTGAGTGTGTTTCCCGCTCAGAAGGTGTGTTCCTAGAGCAGTGAGTGTATACGTAGCTCAGCGAGTGTGTTCCTAGCTCAATGTGTGTGTTTCCAGCCCCGTGTGTGTATTCCTAGCTTGGTGAATGTGTTCCTAGCTCAGTGTGTGTGTTCCTACTCAGTGAGCGTGCTCCTAATTCAGTGAGTGTGCTCCTAGCTCAGTGAGTGTTTTCCCTGCTCTGTGAGTGTGTTCCTAGCTCAGTAAGTGTGTTTCTACTCAGTGAGCGTGCTCCTGGTTCAGTGAGTGTGCTCCTTGCTCAGTGAGTGTTTTCACTGCTCTGTGAGTGTGTTCCTAGCTCAATGAGTGTGTTCCTACTCTGAGCATGCTCCTAGTTCAGTGAATGTGTTCCCATCTCAGTGAGTGTGTTCCGAGATGTGTTTATGACCTGAGCTCAGTCAATGTATTCCTAAGTAGCTGACTGTGTTCTCAACTCAGTGTGTGTGTTCCTAGCTTAGAGAATTTGTTCCTAGGTAAGGCAGGGTGTTCCGAACCGAACATGTATGTTTCTAACTCTGTGAGTCTGTTGCTAGATCTGTGAGTCTGTTGCTAGATCTGTGAGTCTGTTGCTAGATCTGTGAGTCTGTTGCTAGATCTGTGAGTCTGTTGCTAGATCTGTGAGTCTGTTGCTAGATCTGTGAGTCTGTTGCTAGATCTGTGAGTCTGTTGCTAGATCTGTGAGTCTGTTGCTAGATCTGTGAGTCTGTTGCTAGATCTGTGAGTCTGTTGCTAGATCTGTGAGTCTGTTGCTAGATCTGTGAGTCTGTTGCTAGATCAGTGAGTCTGTTGCTAGATCAGTGAGTCTGTTGCTAGCTCAGTGAGTCTGTTGCTAGCTCAGTGAGTCTGTTGCTAGCTCAGTGAGTCTGTTGCTAGCTCAGTGAGTCTGTTGCTAGCTCAGTGAGTCTGTTGCTAGCTCAGTGAGTGTGTTCCTAGCTCAGTGAGTGTGTTCCTAGCTCAGTGAGTGTGTTCCTAGCTCAGTGAGTGTGTTCCTAGCTCAGTGAGTGTGTTCCTAGCTCAGTGAGTGTGTTCCTAGCTCAGTGAGTGTGTTCCTAGCTCAGTGAGTGTGTTCCTAGCTCAGTGAGTGTGCTCCTAGCCAGTGAGTGCATATGAAGCTCAGTGAGTGTGTTCCTACTTCAGTGAATGTGTTCCTACCTCAGTGAGTGCGTTCCTACCTCAGTGAGTGCGTTCCTACCTCAGTGAGTGCGTTCCTACCTCAGTGAGTGCGTTCCTACCTCAGTGAGTGCGTTCCTACCTCAGTGAGTGTGTTCCTAGCTCAGTGAGTGTGATCCAATTCAGTGGCAGTGAGTGTATACGTAGCTCAACGAGTGTGTTCCTAGCTCAATGTGTGTTCCCAGCCCTGTGTATGTATACCTAGCTCAGTGAGCGTGCTCCTATTTCAGTGAGTGTGCTCCCATCTCAGTGAGTGTATTGCCTGTTAAGTTAGTGTGTTTCTAGTTTAATGAGTGTTTGGCTATCTCAGTGAGCGTGTTCCTAGCTCAATGAGTGCGTTCCTATCTCAGTGAGTGCTTTCCTGGCTCAGTGTGTGTGTTCCTAGCCCAGTGTGTGTGTTCCTAGCCCAGTGTGTGTGTTCCTAGCCCAGTGTGTGTGTTCCTAGCCCAGTGTGTGTGTTCCTAGCCCAGTGTGTGTGTTCCTAGCCCAGTGTGTGTGTTCCTAGCCCAGTGTGTGTGTTCCTAGCCCGTTGTGTGTGTTCCTAGCCCAGTGTGTGTGTTCCTAGCCCAGTGTGTGTGTTCCTAGCCCAGTGTGTGTGTTCCTAGCCCAGTGTGTGTGTTCCTAGCCCAGTGTGTGTGTTCCGAGCCCAGTGTGTGTGTTCCTAGCCCAGTGTGTGTGTTCCTAGCTCAGTGAGTGTGTTCCTAGCTCAGTGAGTGTGTTCCTAGCTCAGTGAGTGTGTTCCTAGCTCAGTGAGTGTGTTCCTAGCTCAGTGAGTGTGTTCCTAGCTCAGTGAGTGTGTTCCTAGCTCAGTGAGTGTGCTCCTAGCCAGTGAGTGCATATGAAGCTCAGTGAGTGTGTTCCTACTTCAGTGAATGTGTTCCTACCTCAGTGAGTGCGTTCCTACCTCAGTGAGTGCGTTCCTACCTCAGTGAGTGCGTTCCTACCTCAGTGAGTGCGTTCCTACCTCAGTGAGTGCGTTCCTACCTCAGTGAGTGCGTTCCTACCTCAGTGAGTGTGTTCCTAGCTCAGTGAGTGTGATCCAATTCAGTGGCAGTGAGTGTATACGTAGCTCAACGAGTGTGTTCCTTGCTCAATGTGTGTTCCCAGCCCTGTGTATGTATACCTAGCTCAGTGAGCGTGCTCCTATTTCAGTGAGTGTGCTCCCATCTCAGTGAGTGTATTGCCTGTTAAGTTAGTGTGTTTCTAGTTTAATGAGTGTTTGGCTATCTCAGTGAGCGTGTTCCTAGCTCAATGAGTGCGTTCCTATCTCAGTGAGTGCTTTCCTGGCTCAGTGTGTGTGTTCCTAGCCCAGTGTGTGTGTTCCTAGCCCAGTGTGTGTGTTCCTAGCCCAGTGTGTGTGTTCCTAGCCCAGTGTGTGTGTTCCTAGCCCAGTGTGTGTGTTCCTAGCCCAGTGTGTGTGTTCCTAGCCCAGTGTGTGTGTTCCTAGCCCAGTGTGTGTGTTCCTAGCCCAGTGTGTGTGTTCCTAGCCCAGTGTGTGTGTTCCTAGCCCAGTGTGTGTGTTCCTAGCCCAGTGTGTGTGTTCCTAGCCCAGTGTGTGTGTTCCTAGCCCAGTGTGTGTGTTCCTAGCCCAGTGTGTGTTTTCCTATCTCAGTGAGTGTTTTCCTAGCTCAGTGATGTGCCCCCAGCTCAGTGAGTATTTTCCCTGATCCACTAGTGTGTTCCCAGCTTGGTGATTGTGTTCCCAGCTTGGTGATTGTGTTCCCAGCTTGGTGATTGTGTTCCCAGATCAGCGAGTGCTTTCCTAGCTCAGGGAATGTGGTCCTAGCTCAGGGAATGTGGTCCTAGCTCAGTGAGTGCTTTCCTAGCTCAGTGAATGTTTTCCCTGCTCATTGAGTGTTTTCCTTGATCTACGAGTGCGTTCCCAGCTTGGTGAGTGTGTTGCTAGCTCAGTGAGTGTGTTGCTAGCTCAGTGAGTGTGTTGCTAGCTCAGTGAGTGTGTTGCTAGCTCAGTGAGTGTGTTGCTAGCTCAGTGTTTGTGTTGCTAGCTCAGTGTTTGTGTTGCTAGCTCAGTGAGTGTGTTGCTAGCTCAGTGAGTGTGTTGCTAGCTCAGTGAGTGTGTTGCTAGCTCAGTGAGTGTGTTGCTAGCTCAGTGAGTGTGTTGCTAGCTCAGTGAGTGCTTTCCTAATTCAGTGAGTGTGTTTCTAGCTCAGTGAGTGTAATTCCTAGGTAAGTGACTGTGTTCCTAACTCAGTGTTTGTTTTGCTAGCTTAGAGAATTTGATCCTAGATCAACGAGTGTGTTACTAGCTCAGGCAGTTTTGTTCCCAACTCAAAATGTGTGTTCCTAGCTCAGTGAGTGTGCTCCTAGGCCAGTGAGTGTATTCCCAGCTCATACGGTGTGTTCCTAGCCAGTGAGTGTAAACATAGATCAGTGAGTGTCTTCCAACTCAGTGTGTGGTTTCCTAGCTCAGTGACTGTGTTCCTAGCTAGGTGAATGTGTTCCGAGCTCAGTAAGTGTGTTGTTAGCTCAGTGAGTGTGTTGCTAGCTCAGTGAGTGCTTTCCTAATTCAGTGAGTGTGTTCCTAGCTCAGTGAGTGTGTTCCAACTCAGTGCGTGGGTTCCTAGCTCAGTGAGTGTTTTCCTAGCTCAGTGAGTGTGCTCCTAGCTCAGTGAGTGTTTTCCTAATTCAGTGAGTGTATTCCAACTTAGTGTGTGGGTTCCTAGCTCAGTGAGTGTGTTCCAACTCAGTGTGTGCTCCTAGCTCAGTGAGTGTTTTCCCTGCTCAGTGAGTGTGCTCCTAGCACAGTGAGTGTTCTCCTAGATCAGTGAGTGTGTGCCTAGCTCATAAGGTGTGTAACTGGAACAGTGAGAGTATATGTAGCTCAGTGAGTGTGTTCCTTGCTCAATATGTGTGTTCCTAGTTCAGTGAGTGTGTTTGTCTCACAGTGAGTGTGCTCCTAGGCCAGTGAGTGTGTTTCCCGCTCAGAAGGTGTGTTCCTAGAGCAGTGAGTGTATACGTAGCTCAGCGAGTGTGTTCCTAGCTCAATGTGTGTGTTTCCAGCCCCGTGTGTGTATTCCTAGCTTGGTGAATGTGTTCCTAGCTCAGTGTGTGTGTTCCTACTCAGTGAGCGTGCTCCTAATTCAGTGAGTGTGCTCCTAGCTCAGTGAGTGTTTTCCCTGCTCAGTGAGTCTGTTCCTAGCTCAGTGAGTGTGTTCCTAGCTCAGTGAGTGTGTTCCTAGCTCAGTGAGTGTGTTCCTAGCTCAGTGAGTGTGTTCCTAGCTCAGTGAGTGTGTTCCTAGCTCAGTGAGTGTGTTCCTAGCTCAGTGAGTGTGTTCCTAGCTCAGTGAGTGTGTTCCTAGCTCAGTGAGTGTGTTCCTAGCTCAGTGAGTGTGTTCCTAGCTCAGTGAGTGTGCTCCTAGCCAGTGAGTGCATATGAAGCTCAGTGAGTGTGTTCCTACTTCAGTGAATGTGTTCCTACCTCAGTGAGTGCGTTCCTACCTCAGTGAGTGCGTTCCTACCTCAGTGAGTGCGTTCCTACCTCAGTGAGTGCGTTCCTACCTCAGTGAGTGCGTTCCTACCTCAGTGAGTGTGTTCCTAGCTCAGTGAGTGTGATCCAATTCAGTGGCAGTGAGTGTATACGTAGCTCAACGAGTGTGTTCCTAGCTCAATGTGTGTTCCCAGCCCTGTGTATGTATACCTAGCTCAGTGAGCGTGCTCCTATTTCAGTGAGTGTGCTCCCATCTCAGTGAGTGTATTGCCTGTTAAGTTAGTGTGCTTCTAGTTTAATGAGTGTTTGGCTATCTCAGTGAGCGTGTTCCTAGCTCAATGAGTGCGTTCCTATCTCAGTGAGTGCTTTCCTGGCTCAGTGTGTGTGTTCCTAGCCCAGTGTGTGTGTTCCTTGCCCAGTGTGTGTGTTCCTAGCCCAGTGTGTGTGTTCCTAGCCCAGTGTGTGTGTTCCTAGCCCAGTGTGTGTGTTCCTAGCCCAGTGTGTGTGTTCCTAGCCCAGTGTGTGTGTTCCTAGCCCAGTGTGTGTGTTCCTAGCCCAGTGTGTGTGTTCCTAGCCCAGTGTGTGTGTTCCTAGCTCAGTGAGTGTGTTCCTAGCTCAGTGAGTGTGTTCCTAGCTCAGTGAGTGTGTTCCTAGCTCAGTGAGTGTGTTCCTAGCTCAGTGAGTGTGTTCCTAGCTCAGTGAGTGTGCTCCTAGCCAGTGAGTGCATATGAAGCTCAGTGAGTGTGTTCCTACTTCAGTGAATGTGTTCCTACCTCAGTGAGTGCGTTCCTACCTCAGTGAGTGCGTTCCTACCTCAGTGAGTGCGTTCCTACCTCAGTGAGTGCGTTCCTACCTCAGTGAGTGTGTTCCTAGCTCAGTGAGTGTGATCCAATTCAGTGGCAGTGAGTGTATACGTAGCTCAACGAGTGTGTTCCTTGCTCAATGTGTGTTCCCAGCCCTGTGTATGTATACCTAGCTCAGTGAGCGTGCTCCTATTTCAGTGAGTGTGCTCCCATCTCAGTGAGTGTATTGCCTGTTAAGTTAGTGTGTTTCTAGTTTAATGAGTGTTTGGCTATCTCAGTGAGCGTGTTCCTAGCTCAATGAGTGCGTTCCTATCTCAGTGAGTGCTTTCCTGGCTCAGTGTGTGTGTTCCTAGCCCAGTGTGTGTGTTCCTAGCCCAGTGTGTGTGTTCCTAGCCCAGTGTGTGTGTTCCTAGCCCAGTGTGTGTGTTCCTAGCCCAGTGTGTGTGTTCCTAGCCCAGTGTGTGTGTTCCTAGCCCAGTGTGTGTGTTCCTAGCCCAGTGTGTGTGTTCCTAGCCCAGTGTGTGTGTTCCTAGCCCAGTGTGTGTGTTCCTAGCCCAGTGTGTGTGTTCCTAGCCCAGTGTGTGTGTTCCTAGCCCAGTGTGTGTGTTCCTAGCCCAGTGTGTGTGTTCCTAGCCCAGTGTGTGTGTTCCTAGCCCAGTGTGTGTGTTCCTAGCCCAGTGTGTGTGTTCCTAGCCCAGTGTGTGTGTTCCTAGCCCAGTGTGTGTGTTCCTAGCCCAGTGTGTGTGTTCCTAGCCCAGTGTGTGTGTTCCTAGCCCAGTGTGTGTGTTCCTAGCCCAGTGAGTGTTTTCCTAGCTCAGTGATGTGCCCCCAGCTCAGTGAGTATTTTCCCTGATCCACTAGTGTGTTCCCAGCTTGGTGATTGTGTTCCCAGCTTGGTGATTGTGTTCCCAGCTTGGTGATTGTGTTCCCAGCTTGGTGATTGTGTTCCCAGCTCAGCGAGTGCTTTCCTAGCTCAGGGAATGTGGTCCTAGCTCAGGGAATGTGGTCCTAGCTCAGTGAGTGCTTTCCTAGCTCAGTGAATGTTTTCCCTGCTCATTGAGTGTTTTCCTTGATCTACGAGTGCGTTCCCAGCTTGGTGAGTGTGTTGCTAGCTCAGTGAGTGTGTTGCTAGCTCAGTGAGTGTGTTGCTAGCTCAGTGAGTGTGTTGCTAGCTCAGTGAGTGTGTTGCTAGCTCAGTGAGTGTGTTGCTAGCTCAGTGAGTGTGTTGCTAGCTCAGTGAGTGTGTTGCTAGCTCAGTGAGTGTGTTGCTAGCTCAGTGAGTGTGTTGCTAGCTCAGTGAGTGCTTTCCTAATTCAGTGAGTGTGTTTCTAGCTCAGTGAGTGTAATTCCTAGGTAAGTGACTGTGTTCCTAACTCAGTGTTTGTTTTGCTAGCTTAGAGAATTTGATCCTAGATCAACGAGTGTGTTACTAGCTCAGGCAGTTTTGTTCCCAACTCAAAATGTGTGTTCCTAGCTCAGTGAGTGTGCTCCTAGGCCAGTGAGTGTATTCCCAGCTCATACGGTGTGTTCCTAGCCAGTGAGTGTAAACATAGATCAGTGAGTGTCTTCCAACTCAGTGTGTGGTTTCCTAGCTCAGTGACTGTGTTCCTAGCTAGGTGAATGTGTTCCGAGCTCAGTAAGTGTGTTGTTAGCTCAGTGAGTGTGTTGCTAGCTCAGTGAGTGCTTTCCTAATTCAGTGAGTGTGTTTCTAGCTCAGTGAGTGTAATTCCTAGCTCAGTGACTGTGTTCCTAGCTAGGTGAATGTGTTCCGAGCTCAGTAAGTGTGTTGTTAGCTCAGTGAGTGTGTTGCTAGCTCAGTGAGTGCTTTCCTAATTCAGTGAGTGTGTTCCTAGCTCAGTGAGTGTGTTCCAACTCAGTGCGTGGGTTCCTAGCTCAGTGAGTGTTTTCCTAGCTCAGTGAGTGTGCTCCTAGCTCAGTGAGTGTTTTCCTAATTCAGTGAGTGTATTCCAACTTAGTGTGTGGGTTCCTAGCTCAGTGAGTGTGTTCCAACTCAGTGTGTGCTCCTAGCTCAGTGAGTGTTTTCCCTGCTCAGTGAGTGTGCTCCTAGCACAGTGAGTGTTCTCCTAGATCAGTGAGTGTGTGCCTAGCTCATAAGGTGTGTAACTGGAACAGTGAGAGTATATGTAGCTCAGTGAGGGTGTTCCTAGCTCAATATGTGTGTTCCTAGTTCAGTGAGTGTGTTTGTCTCACAGTGAGTGTGCTCCTAGGCCAGTGAGTGTGTTTCCCGCTCAGAAGGTGTGTTCCTAGAGCAGTGAGTGTATACGTAGCTCAGCGAGTGTGTTCCTAGCTCAATGTGTGTGTTTCCAGCCCCGTGTGTGTATTCCTAGCTTGGTGAATGTGTTCCTAGCTCAGTGTGTGTGTTCCTACTCAGTGAGCGTGCTCCTAATTCAGTGAGTGTGCTCCTAGCTCAGTGAGTGTTTTCCCTGCTCTGTGAGTGTGTTCCTAGCTCAGTAAGTGTGTTTCTACTCAGTGAGCGTGCTCCTGGTTCAGTGAGTGTGCTCCTTGCTCAGTGAGTGTTTTCACTGCTCTGTGAGTGTGTTCCTAGCTCAATGAGTGTGTTCCTACTCTGAGCATGCTCCTAGTTCAGTGAATGTGTTCCCATCTCAGTGAGTGTGTTCCGAGATGTGTTTATGACCTGAGCTCAGTCAATGTATTCCTAAGTAGCTGACTGTGTTCTCAACTCAGTGTGTGTGTTCCTAGCTTAGAGAATTTGTTCCTAGGTAAGGCAGGGTGTTCCGAACCGAACATGTATGTTTCTAACTCTGTGAGTCTGTTGCTAGATCTGTGAGTCTGTTGCTAGATCTGTGAGTCTGTTGCTAGATCTGTGAGTCTGTTGCTAGATCAGTGAGTCTGTTGCTAGATCAGTGAGTCTGTTGCTAGATCTGTGAGTCTGTTGCTAGATCTGTGAGTCTGTTGCTAGATCTGTGAGTCTGTTGCTAGATCTGTGAGTCTGTTGCTAGCTCAGTGAGTCTGTTGCTAGATCTGTGAGTCTGTTGCTAGATCTGTGAGTCTGTTGCTAGATCAGTGAGTCTGTTGCTAGATCAGTGAGTCTGTTGCTAGATCAGTGAGTCTGTTGCTAGCTCAGTGAGTCTGTTGCTAGCTCAGTGAGTCTGTTGCTAGCTCAGTGAGTGTGTTGCTAGCTCAGTGAGTGTGTTGCTAGCTCAGTGAGTGTGTTCCTAGCTCAGTGAGTGTGTTGCTAGCTCAGTGAGTGTGTTGCTAGCTCAGTGAGTGTGTTCCTAGCTCAGTGAGTGTGTTCCTAGCTCAGTGAGTGTGTTCCTAGCTCAGTGAGTGTGTTCCTAGCTCAGTGAGTGTGTTCCTAGCTCAGTGAGTGTGTTCCTAGCTCAGTGAGTGTGCTCCTAGCCAGTGAGTGCATATGAAGCTCAGTGAGTGTGTTCCTACTTCAGTGAATGTGTCTACCTCAGTGAGTGCGTTCCTACCTCAGTGAGTGCGTTCCTACCTCAGTGAGTGCGTTCCTACCTCAGTGAGTGCGTTCCTACCTCAGTGAGTGCGTTCCTACCTCAGTGAGTGCGTTCCTACCTCAGTGAGTGCGTTCCTACCTCAGTGAGTGCGTTCCTACCTCAGTGAGTGTGTTCCTAGCTCAGTGAGTGTGATCCAATTCAGTGGCAGTGAGTGTATACGTAGCTCAACGAGTGTGTTCCTAGCTCAATGTGTGTTCCCAGCCCTGTGTATGTATACCTAGCTCAGTGAGCGTGCTCCTATTTCAGTGAGTGTGCTCCCATCTCAGTGAGTGTATTGCCTGTTAAGTTAGTGTGTTTCTAGTTTAATGAGTGTTTGGCTATCTCAGTGAGCGTGTTCCTAGCTCAATGAGTGCGTTCCTATCTCAGTGAGTGCTTTCCTGGCTCAGTGTGTGTGTTCCTAGCCCAGTGTGTGTGTTCCTAGCCCAGTGTGTGTGTTCCTAGCCCAGTGTGTGTGTTCCTAGCCCAGTGTGTGTGTTCCTAGCCCAGTGTGTGTGTTCCTAGCCCAGTGTGTGTGTTCCTAGCCCAGTGTGTGTGTTCCTAGCCCAGTGTGTGTGTTCCTAGCCCAGTGTGTGTGTTCCTAGCTCAGTGAGTGTGTTCCTAGCTCAGTGAGTGTGTTCCTAGCTCAGTGAGTGTGTTCCTAGCTCAGTGAGTGTGTTCCTAGCTCAGTGAGTGTGTTCCTAGCTCAGTGAGTGTGTTCCTAGCTCAGTGAGTGTGTTCCTACCTCAGTGAATGTGTTCCTAGCTCAGTGAGTGTGCTCCTAGCTCAGTGAGTGTGCTCCTAGCCAGTGAGTGCATATGAAGCTCAGTGAGTGTGTTCCTACTTCAGTGAATGTGTTCCTACCTCAGTGAATGTGTTCCTACCTCAGTGAGTGCGTTCCTACCTCAGTGAGTGCGTTCCTACCTCAGTGAGTGCGTTCCTACCTCAGTGAGTGCGTTCCTACCTCAGTGAGTGCGTTCCTACCTCAGTGAGTGCGTTCCTACCTCAGTGAGTGCGTTCCTACCTCAGTGAGTGTGTTCCTAGCTCAGTGAGTGTGATCCAATTCAGTGGCAGTGAGTGTATACGTAGCTCAACGAGTGTGTTCCTAGCTCAATGTGTGTTCCAGCCCTGTGTATGTATACCTAGCTCAGTGAGCGTGCTCCTATTTCAGTGAGTGTGCTCCCATCTCAGTGAGTGTATTGCCTGTTAAGTTAGTGTGTTTCTAGTTTAATGAGTGTTTGGCTATCTCAGTGAGCGTGTTCCTAGCTCAATGAGTGCGTTCCTATCTCAGTGAGTGCTTTCCTGGCTCAGTGTGTGTGTTCCTAGCCCAGTGGTGTGTTCCTAGCCCAGTGTGTGTGTTCCTAGCCCAGTGTGTGTGTTCCTAGCCCAGTGTGTGTGTTCCTAGCCCAGTGTGTGTGTTCCTAGCCCAGTGTGTGTGTTCCTAGCCCAGTGTGTGTGTTCCTAGCCCAGTGTGTGTGTTCCTAGCCCAGTGTGTGTGTTCCTAGCCCAGTGTGTGTGTTCCTAGCCCGTGTGTGTGTTCCTAGCCCAGTGAGTGTTTTCCTATCTCAGTGAGTGTTTCCCTAGCTCAGTGATGTGCCCCCAGCTCAGTGAGTATTTTCCCTGATCCACTAGTGTGTTCCCAGCTTGGTGATTGTGTTCCCAGCTTGGTGATTGTGTTCCCAGCTTGGTGATTGTGTTCCAGCTCAGCGAGTGCTTTCCTAGCTCAGGGAATGTGGTCCTAGCTCAGGAATGTGGTCCTAGCTCAGTGAGTGCTTTCCTAGCTCAGTGAATGTTTTCCCTGCTCATTGAGTGTTTTCCTTGATCTACGAGTGCGTTCCCAGCTTGGTGAGTGTGTTGCTAGCTCAGTGAGTGTGTTGCTAGCTCAGTGAGTGTGTTGCTAGCTCAGTGAGTGTGTTGCTAGCTCAGTGAGTGTGTTGCTAGCTCAGTGAGTGTGTTGCTAGCTCAGTGAGTGTGTTGCTAGCTCAGTGAGTGTGTTGCTAGCTCAGTGAGTGTGTTGCTAGCTCAGTGAGTGTGTTGCTAGCTCAGTGAGTGCTTTCCTAATTCAGTGAGTGTGTTTCTAGCTCAGTGAGTGTAATTCCTAGGTAAGTGACTGTGTTCCTAACTCAGTGTTTGTTTTGCTAGCTTAGAGAATTTGATCCTAGATCAACGAGTGTGTTACTAGCTCAGGCAGTTTTGTTCCCAACTCAAAATGTGTGTTCCTAGCTCAGTGAGTGTGCTCCTAGGCCAGTGAGTGTATTCCCAGCTCATACGGTGTGTTCCTAGCCAGTGAGTGTAAACATAGATCAGTGAGTGTCTTCCAACTCAGTGTGTGGTTTCCTAGCTCAGTGACTGTGTTCCTAGCTAGGTGAATGTGTTCCGAGCTCAGTAAGTGTGTTGTTAGCTCAGTGAGTGTGTTGCTAGCTCAGTGAGTGCTTTCCTAATTCAGTGAGTGTGTTTCTAGCTCAGTGAGTGTAATTCCTAGCTCAGTGACTGTGTTCCTAGCTAGGTGAATGTGTTCCGAGCTCAGTAAGTGTGTTGTTAGCTCAGTGAGTGTGTTGCTAGCTCAGTGAGTGTTTTCCTAGCTCAGTGAGTGTGCTCCTAGCTCAGTGAGTGTTTTCCTAATTCAGTGAGTGTATTCCAACTTAGTGTGTGGGTTCCTAGCTCAGTGAGTGTGTTCCAACTCAGTGTGTGCTCCTAGCTCAGTGAGTGTTTTCCCTGCTCAGTGAGTGTGCTCCTAGCACAGTGAGTGTTTCTCCTAGATCAGTGAGTGTGTTGCCTAGCTCATAAGGTGTGTAACTAGAACAGTGAGAGTATATGTATCTCAGTGAGGTGTTCCTAGCTCAATAGTGTGTTCCTAGTTCAGTGAGTGTGTTTGTCTCACAGTGAGTGTGCTCCTAGGCCAGTGAGTGTGTTCCCGCCAGAAGGTGTGTTCCTAGAAGCAGTGAGTGTATACGTAGCTCAGCGAGTGTGTTCCTAGCTCAGTGTGTGTTTCCAGCCCCGTGTGTGTATTCCTAGCTTGGTGAATGTGTTCCTAGCTCAGTGTGTGTGTTCCTACTCAGTGAGCGTGCTCCTAATTCAGTGAGTGTGCTCCTAGCTCAGTGAGTGTTTTCCCTGCTCAGGTGAGTGTGTTCCCTAGCTCAGTAATGTGTTTCCTACTCAGTGGAGCGTGCTCCTGTTCAGTGAGTGTGTCCTAGCTCAGTGAGTGTTTTCCTGCTCTGTGAGTGTTCCTAGCTCAATGAGTGTGTTCCTACTCTGAGCATGCTCCTAGTTCAGGAATGTGTTCCCATCTCAGTGAGTGTGTTTCCGAGATGTGTTTATGACCTGAGCTCTCAATGTATTCCTAAGTAGCTGACTGTGTTTCTCAACTCAGTGTGTGTGTTTCCTAGCTTAGAGAATTTGTTCCTAGGTAAGGCAGGGTGTTCCGAGCGAACATGTATGTTCTAACTCTGTGAGTCTGTTGCTAGATCAGTGAGTCTGTTGCTAGATCAGTGAGTCTGTTGCTAGATCAGTGAGTCTGTTGCTAGCTCATGAGTCTGTTGCTAGCTCAGTGAGTCTGTTGCTAGCTCAGTGAGTGTGTGCTCGCTCAGTGAGTGTGTTGCTAGCTCAGTGAGTGTGTTGCTAGCTCAGTGAGTGTGTTGCTAGCTCAGTGAGTGGTGTTTCTAGCTCAGTGAGTGTGTTGCTAGCTCAGTGAGTGTGTTGCTAGCTCATGAGTGTGTTTGCTAGCTCAGTGAGTGTGCTCCTAGCTCAGTGAGTGTGCTTCTAGCTCAGTGAGTGTGCTCCTAGCCAGTGAGTGCATATGAAGCTCAGTGAGTGTGTTCTACTCAGTGAATGTGTTCCTACTCAGTGAATGTGTTTCCTACCTCAGTGAGTGCGTTCCTACCTCAGTGAGTGCGTTCCTACCTCAGTGAGTGCGTTCCTACCTCAGTGAGTGCGTTCCTACCCAGTGAGTGCGTTCCTACCTCAGTGAGTGCGTTCCTACCTCAGTGAGTGTGTTCCTAGCTCAGTGAGTGTGATCCAATTCAGTGGCAGTGAGTGTATACGTACTCAACGAGTGTGTTTCCTAGCTCAATGTGTGTTTCCCAGCCTGTGTATGTATACCTAGCTCAGTGAGCGTGCTCCTATTTCATGCGTGTGCTCCCATCTCAGTGAGTGTATTGCCTGTTAAGTTAGTGTGTTTCTAGTTTAATGAGTGTTTGGCTATCTCATGAGCCGTTCCTAGCTCCATGAGTGCGTTCCTATCTCAGTGAGTGCTTTCCTGGCTCAGTGTGTGTTTCCTAGCCCAGTGTGTGTGTTCCTAGCCCATGTGTGTGTTCCTAGCCCAGTGTGTGTGTTCCTAGCCCAGTGTGTGTGTTCCTAGCCCAGGGTGTGTTCCTAGCCCAGTGTGTGTGTTCCTAGCCAGTGTGTGTGTTCCTAGCCCAGTGTGTGTGCCTAGCCCGTAGTGTGTTTTCCTGCCCGTTGTGTGTGTTTCCTAGCCCGTTGTGTGTGTTCCTAGCCCGTTGTGTGTTCCTAGCCCGTTGTGTGTGTTCCTAGCCCGTTGTGTGTGTTCCTAGCCCGTGTGTGTGTTCCTACCCGTTGTGTGTGTTCCCTAGCCCGTGATGTGTGTTCCTAGCCCGTTGTGTGTGTTTCCTAGCCCGTTGTGTGTGTTCCTAGCCCGTTGTGTGTGTTCCTAGCTCAGTTGTGTGTGTTCCTAGCCCGTTGTGTGTGTTCCTAGCCCGTTGTGGTGTTCCTAGCCCGTTGTGTGGTTCCTAGCCCCGTTTGTGTGTTCCTAGCCCGTTGTGTGTGTTCCTAGCCCGTTGTGTGTGTTCCTAGCCCAGTGAGTGTGTTTCCTAGCCCAGTGAGTGTGTTCCTAGCTCAGTGAGTGATTTCCTAGCTCATGATGTGCCCCAGCTCAGTGAGTATTTTCCCTATCCACTGTGTGTTTCCCAGCTTGGTGATTGTGTTCCCAGCTTGGTGATTGTGTTCCCAGCTTGGTGATTGTGTTCCCAGCTCAGCGAGTGCTTTTCCTAGCTCAGGGAATGTGGGTCCTAGCTCAGGGAATGTGGTCCTAGCTCAGGGAATGTGGTCCTAGCTCAGTGAGTGGCTTTCCCTGCTCATTGAGTGTTTTCCTTGATCTACGAGTGCGTTCCCAGCTTGGTGAGTGTGTTGCTAGCTCAGTGAGTGTGTTGCTAGCTCAGTGAGTGTGTTGCTAGCTCAGTGAGTGTGTTGCTAGCTCAGTGAGTGTGTTGCTAGCTCAGTGAGTGTGTTGCTAGCTCAGTGAGTGTGTTGCTAGCTCAGTGAGTGTGTTGCTAGCTCAGTGAGTGTGTTGCTAGCTCAGTGAGTGTGTTGCTAGCTCAGTGAGTGTGTTGCTAGCTCAGTGAGTGCTTTCCTAATTCAGTGAGTGTGTTCCTAGCTCAGTGAGTGTGTTTCTAGCTCAGTGAGTGTGTTTCTAGCTCAGTGAGTGTAATTCCTAGGTAAGTGACTGTGTTCCTAACTCAGTGTTTGTTTTGCAAGCTTAGAAATTGATCCTAGATCAACGAGTGTGTTACTAGCTCAGGCAGTTTTGTTCCCAACTCAAAATGGTGTGTTCCTAGCTCAGTGAGTGTGGCTCCTTGGCCAGTAGTGTATTCCCAGCTCATACGGTGTGTTCCTAGCCAGTGAGTGTAAACATAGATCAGTGAGTGTCTTCCAACTCAGTGTGTGGTTTTCCTAGCTCAGTGACTGTGTTCCTAGCTAGTGAATGTGTTCCGAGCTCAGTAGTGTGTGTTAGCTCAGTGTGTGTGTTGCTAGCTCAGTGAGTGCTTTCCTAATTCAGTGAGTGTGTTTCTAGCTCAGTGAGTGTAATTCCTAGCTCAGTGACTGTGTTCCTAGCTAGTGAATTGTTTCCGAGCTCAGTAAGTTGTGTTGTTAGCTCATTGTGTGGTTGCTAGCTCAGTGAGTGCTTCCTAATCAGTGAGTGTGTTCCTAGCTCATGAGTGTGTACCAACTCATGAGTGTGTTCCAACTCAGTGAGTGTTTTCCTAGCTCAGTGAGTGTTTTCCTAGCTCAGTGAGTGTGCTCCTAGCTCAGTGAGTGTGCTCCTACTCAGTGAGTGTTTTCCTAATTCAGTGAGTGTTATTCCAACTTAGTGTGTGGGTTCCTAGCTCAGTGAGTGTGTTCCAACTCAGTGTGTGCTCCTAGCTCAGTGAGTGTTTTCCCTGCTCAGTGAGTGTGCTCCTAGCACAGTGAGTGTTCTCCTAGATCAGTGAGAGTGTGCTAGCTCATAAGGTGTGTAACTGGAACAGTGAGAGTATTGTAGCTCAGTGAGGGTGTTCCTAGCTCAATATGTGTGTTCCTAGTTCAGTGAGTGTGTTTGTCTCACAGTGAGTGTGCTCCTAGGCCATGAGTGTTTTCCTCCCGCTCAGAAGGTGTGTTCCTAGAGCAGTGAGTGTATACTAGATCAGCGAGTGTTTCCTAGCTCAATGTGTGTGTTTCCAGCCCCGTGTGTGTATTCCTAGCTTGGTGAATGTGTTCCTAGCTCAGTGTGTGTGTTCCTACTCAGTGAGCGTGCTCCTAATTCAGTGAGTGTGCTCCTAGCTCAGTGAGTGTTTTCCTGCCTTGAGTGTGTTTCCTAGCTCAGTAGTGTGTTTCTACTCAGTGAGCGGCTCCTATTCAGTGAGTGCTCCTGGTTCAGTGAGTGTGCTCCTTGCTCAGTGATGTTTTCACTGCTCAGTGAGTGTGTTCCTAGCTCAATGAGTGTGTTCCTACTCGAGCAGTGCTCCTAGTTCAGTGAATGTGTTACCCATCTCAGTGAGTGTGTTCCGAATGTGTTTTAGGACCTGCAGAATGTGTACTCAGTCAATGTATTTCCTAAGTCAGCTGACTGTGTTCTCAACTCAGTGTGTGTGTTCCTAGCTTAGAGAATTTGTTCCTAGTAAGGCAGGGTGTTCCGAACCGAACATGTATGGTTCTAACTCTGTGAGTCTGTTGCTAGATCTGTGAGTCTGTTGCTAGATCTGTGAGTCTGTTGCTAGATCTGTGAGTCTGTTTGCAAGATCAGTGAGTCTGTTGCTAGATCTGTGATTCTGTTGCTAGATCTGTGAGTCTGTTGCTAGCTCTGTGAGTCTGTTGCTAGATCTGTGAGTCTGTTGCAATCTGTGAGTCTGTTGCTAGATCTGTGAGTCTGTTGCTAGATCTGTGAGTCTGTTGCTAGATCATTGAGTCTGTTTGCTAGATCAATGAGTCTGTTGCTAGCTCAGTGAGTCTGTTGCTAGCTCAGTGAGTCTGTTGCTAGCTCAGTGAGTCTGTTGCTAGCTCAGTGAGTCTGTTGCTAGCTCAGTGAGTCTG